>NC_036256.1:797471-831358 GCF_002742605.1 Olea europaea var. sylvestris | reverse complement strand
GTCGTAGCGCTTTTAGTTTGGCAAAAAACAGAAAAATGTAATGTTTGATTTCCATTATTTGCTCATTAAAATGAAAAATATGATCGTTATTCATCACATCAAGTCATCATATTTGATTTTCTATCTCTTGCGTGAGGTCGGTAACAGCTATATTTTTCATTCTCATTTTTACATTAATGTGTACCAAACGGGAGTTGCTTCTCGTGTTGCCATCGGAGGCCTAAGGTCATTCTAGCTTGTGGTGCATTTGGTGTCTTTTGGTTTGTCTATTAACGTCGATGTAGCCCATTAGCCTCAGTTTGACGATCACTATTTTCAAACTCTTTTATTGTACATACTCATTTTCAATCACTCATTCACACTATAAAATATTCTACACGTAAATTCAAAACGTTTTCCAACTTTTTAACTACACATTCTCTTAAAAATTACTATTCGAAATTCTACTTTCCAAAATAATGGTTGTCAAATAGGAGTTTAATTTGCTAATTTATAATTGAACTTATAGTCAAAATGAAAAGGACTCATAAACCATAATAAACCACTTGATATGTTGTACAAACCAAAGTCGGCACTACATTTAATTTTCTTCCATTTCAGTCTTTTTCTCAAGTAAATGTTGGATCACGTCCTTATCAATTCTGTTTGACTAGTTTATTTACCCAATCTTTAAAGGTTAAACCCTAATCTTAAGGGTCCCCCACCACCCCTGCCCTGGAGTATCGTGAGGGAGGTAAATCGTAGGTTATGCATCCAAGGGTACAGGGTAAAAGGCTGCTTGTACACTTGCACTTACTCAAGAGCCAAATCCATAGTTCAGGATTCGCTTGACGCAGCAGCTTTAAGTAAAGTTGGATTTCTCCACCCTCCTCTTTTACCACTTGGAGATGTGCCCTGGGGGCGTTTGTTTACCCAATCTTGCTATGCTGCCAAGGAGTGCACCCTCTTTGGCAAGTCCCTCACAATATTGGGGACAAAAATTTTTTGGGGTTATTTTTATTCACGTGGGTTTCATTTCATGTGAGTATATGTCAACATGTATGTCAAATTTTTTTTTGGTAAAGGAGCTTAGTTCTTACTCACTCTGTCCCAATTATATAGGTTTGTTTCATTTTTCACACGAATTAAGAGATCTTCTTCTTTAATGTCATTAGAAAATTAATTTTTGCCAAGATCTTCTCTAGTTTACCTCCATTTAATTTTCAGTATGTAGTAGTAAATTGTTGTTGGAATTAGTAAAGAATTTGAATGATTAATTTGAAGAAGAAGAAATGAGAGTTGTTCCATGTTTTCAAGAAGTGAGAAATATGTGTTTTTGGATGATTTTAAGAAATTGTCATATTAAGTGGGCAAAATTGAACAATGGTGTATTGGTAAAGGAACAAAATAAAATATTCTAAATTAGAAAACAAGTCTATATATTTGGGACAAGAAAAAAAGGAAACACAACTTATATAATTGGGACGGAGGGAGTATTTACCACCCGAGTCATCCGACGTGTACTGCTCGAAGTAATCTAGCATGGTTTATCATAGTCTACATGACAATACGTGTGAAATTAAATGATTGGTTGAATTTTCGTTTTATTGGATTTATATGCATTGTCACTTATATGTGTGTTTAACGCAATTGATGCTAAACAATATTGCATAACTTTATATCTTATCTAAAATAAATAAGATTAAGAATCACATGTAATCGTGCAATCCTATTTTGTATTACATGTCAACCATATTAACTTTAGCGTGTGTAGATATAATTAAAATTCGAATTTCGGATATGCTATTCATATTCAAATTTTTTCCCCTTCTTTTTGGTTAACACAAGCATGTAATAACATTATTAATGGTATGAACGAAGTAGGTTCTTTTTCCTATAGATAATATTGCCAAAGTAGATTAATTTTCCGCTTAAATGTCATTCATTTCATGCATACATAATGTCGTGTGATTGAGTGCCAATACTCTATTTTTTTATTCGATTTTATTTTATTTTTTATTTGGAGCCAGCTAAAGGTGTAATTGAAAATAATTTATCCCGTTCGGAGATGAGGATAACTTAATGGTAAAACTAAAGAACTATACTATATGTGATCCAATTGTAGTTTGCATGATCATAGGTCAAACGTAGTGTTTCTTCATTTCCGGGTCACTTTTATTTATTTGAAGGGATTGAATAAATGTATATTGGTACCCGAAATTCGAAAAAGTTCATAGCTTCCCGAAAGTTAAAAGCGTCATTGTTGTTTGGGTTTATATGCACGTATTATGTAAAAGTAAATGACTATAAATCTTGCAACTATTACCCGTATTACACTAGACAAAGAAATGACTATGGAATCTGCTTCAGCCTCCAAGAGAGGATTTCAAAATATCTTTTATGGAAACATATTTAATAATATCTGAAATCGCAGCCCTTGCATTAATCCCTTGTCCACCAAATATTTAATTTAGAGACCATTGTAATTATTATGGCGTCTTGTCAGGTAAATCATAATAAACATTGTGAGCTTGCAATCATATGTTTCTGCCTTTTTCTTGTCTGTTAGTTATATATGGTATTACATTATTCGGTCATCGTCAACAATATTTATTACTATATAACATTATGCATGTCTAGTTACTAGTAACTTGACCTAGTAAACAATTTTTTATATTCATTGGCTAAAAAAATGTGTAATCTACGAATGTCACACACCGTGTAGGAATTCTGAGAAACAAGCGCTTTGATTTTACATTACAAGTTTTATTAGCTATATTTTTTGAATTCTAATTTGATATTGATAAAAAAAAAAAAAGTCCTTTGTTTAAAAGACATCGGATTAAAGATTTCATTTTAGTAAAAATGGACGTGGTTTAATCTAGTATAATATCATCCCGTGGTTCATTATTATTAAAATTGGACGTCGGGTTGATCGATTTGAGTATTGATCTTTCTTTTGTAATTCTAGCAATGCCTTTAATATATATCAACTGTAACAAAGGATTATTACCCCCAACACAAACATATTAAGGTTTACATGTATACAAAAAAAAAAAAAAAAAAAAAAAAAAAAAAAAAAAAAAAAAAAAAAAAATAAAATTTTAAAAAAAAAAAAAAAAAAAAAAAAAAAAAAAAAAAAAAAAAAAAAAAAAAAAATCTGAAAACGTTTCAATTCTTCACAGATATGTGAAATATTCAAGTTAAAAAGAAGAATGTATAGATCTTCATTATCAGGAGTGGGAACAATGTGCATGCTCGAAATATTAATTAACTATTATCCTTCTTCAATATAAATGTCACGTACGACGTTCTACCCATATATAAACATGTTTCACTAGAAAGAAAATATCAGTTTCAAGTGTGTGTGTAAATATATATATTGAGATATATTGTCTTTTTGAAATTGTGTGTTAATGAATATGCAGTATTAGAAAATACTTAATTAGGCACATGAATGGAGATAATTATCTGCTTTCAACCCTATGAAAAACAGACGAATTGTGAATTATTGTTTAATAAGATGACATACTTCTTCGAAGGAAGTTACTAGTGTCTTGTCCATCTCTTTGAATGTGTAAATCATTTTTTAACTATTTAGAGTTATTAAATCCAAATACATATCATACAAATTTTTGTTGTTGATTACCAATTATTACAACAAGCAAAAGTTGGCTTCATTCGACGACGGTTCACAGAAGTTATATATGCTTCTGGTATACAATGAAGAATATTAAAAAAATAAATCAAAATCACGAAGGCTCTCAATGTATTCAAACTTCTTAGCTATTCATTATACAATTCTATAGCTGCACAAATTTTTAGTTCCTAAGGAGTGTATGTTGCTCGATTTTGAACAAGAAGAAATGCAAATTTTTAGAAGAAATATTATCGGGATAATTTACAAAAAAAACCTAGATCATGTTTTATAATTTTCCCTATTCTCTAAAAAAATGAGAAAAGAATTCGCACAAATTAATAATGCTATAAATCCAAAATAGCCATCCATGATATTTTTGGTTAATGTAAAAAGTTTATTTTTTTTTCAAATAAATTCTAGTACAAGATAGATGATCATTGCAAATTGATCTCCATTATTGGACAGAAAACAGAATTAAAAATCTCAAATTTCAAATCTCGTAAGTGCTTATTGCTGAAATAGAAAATCGGAGGTAAAGTAAGTAGGGTTTCCTGCAGATGAAACCATGTTTTCCATTTCAGAGTTATTGGAATTGAACATATCATTGTTCATTTCGCAATCTCCCAGAAGACCCATGAAATTGTTGTCGGAATCTATGCAACCTGAGACAGCTGCATCATAACACTGATAATCCGAAATGGGGCAAGAACTTAACCTTGTTGTAGCCCCTAGGAGTTTCTCAATTGTGTCCTCATCATCTAATTGATTCCCAAATAAGTGACAATCAACATAATGTGGAGAATCCCTTTTCCGATCACCGGAACTTGATTCTTCAACAGCTTCAAAAGGGCTAGCTGAAAACCCTAATTCTTGAAATTCATTAGGTTTTGATTTTTGGCACGCGCTCAAATTCTCAAGTCGTTTGATCATCGTTTTCTCTCTTGCCCTTGCTCTTGCCTTGTCCCGGGACTCCCTCGTATTAGGTTTTGCTTTACGAACTACTTTGTAAATATAGTTTCTGTCATCTTTCTCATGTGGACTACCTGGACTTACACATTTTCCTGAAACTCCTTTGAATTTATTGTTTGAATTGTCCTCTATTACTGATGCTACTTTGCATTCTGAGACAGAAGACTCGCTCTTTACATTATCAACGCTGGAACTGCTCTTTACTTTATCAGGACGGTTTTTGGTCAGCTCCTTGATTGCCTTCTTCGATTTAGCGAATAGCCAATCAATGGTTTTGCTCGCTTTATCATAGCCTAACATGTCTTGTAGATCAAAAAATTTTCTAGCAACCTGGACTGAAAGTCTCATTCTTCTGTCTCTTATTCCTTGCGCCGTGCAAATCTTGCTGTGTCTATCCTTCTTTCCAGTTCTCTTTCGAGGGGTTGGACCAAGATTTCTCTTCCTCACCTGTGTAATAGCCTCACAATGAACTTGATCAGCAGAATTTTCATTCAATTTGCAGGGCTCACTATTACCTTCTGTTCCTTCCTTGTAATTTGTAGTATTAGTCCCTTCCATGGGCTGATTTTGTGACAATATTTGATTCAAAGGCAATTCATGGTTGTCTGAAAATGGTGAAGGGAAATTTATGAAACATGAAGTGTTATCTTGTCTGGAGATAGGGTTTCCATCATACGTAAACGACCATTTGAACAACGAGTCAAAGGGATCATCGTT
This sequence comes from Olea europaea var. sylvestris, assembly GCF_002742605.1. NCBI lineage: Eukaryota > Viridiplantae > Streptophyta > Magnoliopsida > Lamiales > Oleaceae > Olea > Olea europaea. Next base: position 826,053 of record NC_036256.1, on the reverse strand, counting down.
TGAAGAAAACATGCTTATAACTGATATAGGTTCTTTTTCGTGACTTTTAAAGAGATTCGGGGAGATTTAAATTGAATGAAGAACAGTGAGAACTAAAATGAAGGTGGAAACTACTGGAAAATGAGGGAGAGAGTTTGAACCATATTTTCCTAGTAAAATTAAAGGTTACGGAAAAGCTAAAGTAGTACGAATTCGAATCAAGTCCAATGTCTAAGATGAGGTGGCGTATATAGTAGCGATGGTGATGGAAGGGAAAAGGTTGACAGGGCGGTGGATACTTTTTTATTTTTTTGCGGGGATACCACTTCATAAACAAGGGCACATTTGGCTAGGCTTAAAACATATACTTAAAATTAAGTTAATTTATTGAAAATAAGTAGTTTTTAAATTTCTTCTTTTTGTCAAAGATAAATTGCGTATAATATGTTTAGCTAAGCTTAAAATGCTAAATAGGAAGCCAAGATATAATGCTTTTTAGCATTTTTTTTATAGCAATACATTTTATATACTGTCAAGAAAAGTTGAAAATATTTAAACTCGTCCAAGCATGCTCAAGTTACTAATTTTAATATTATTCCCTACTTATTAGTTTCAAAATATAAAACTTTGTTTACTTGGAATCGAAAGATATAGTATAATATCCTCCATGTTTAGAAATAAAAATTTATTCAAAAATCATCCCTTCTTTGACATGTTATAAATGGAACAATAAAGAAAAGATTAGCATGACCCTTTTAGAGGACGACACAAAGAAATCTAGAAATGATCCAATTTCTTCTTTTTCGAAAACAAAAATTCACTTACAACTAAGTTCCAGTTTTATGCTTAGCTAGCCAAACATGTCCAAAAAAAGTGATGCCTATTCATAATTATGTACAATCAAAGACAATTAATACAACTTCTTTATGTATCTTTCATCCTAGTCAATTGTTTTCATGCATTCAACTTGGGAGAGCGAAACAGGGGATAAATAATACACGAGCTTATAATACAAAACTCACGTGATACAAAAAATTATATCCTGTATAGTACAACACGTTACATATCAATATACGTAACACGAATTTTTTCTTTTCTCTATTTGAGAATTTAATACGAACTACAATTGTGTATAATGTACAATTTACTTTGTGAATATTATTAGGTGAAAAGTGAAAATTAAAACTAGTTAAGTCAATAATTGTACCCAAGCCTATAAAACCTAAGGCCACGGGCAGGACAATTATTTGAACCCATAACAAACCTGCTTTATTTCCATTCAAGGACTTGTTTCTTTGACTGGAACATAACATGTTTCTTTGACTAGAATTGCAGAAAGGATCAATTTGACCAGTGGTGACTAGACTTTCTTCCGAATTTTAATTGGCCAACGTGATGGTCACGTTAGCTGAGTTGGATTTGGGGGACTGGGCTGGGCTTTAGTCCAGTCCCCCAGCCCATTTCAATTTTTGTAGGTAAAAAAAATTATAAGTAAAATTTTTTTTATGTTTAATTATTATTATTATTTTGGGTGTTAGTAAGTCGAGCTTAATCTTGATCATAGATGTTAAATTATCTTATTCGAAATCTAAATAATTGTATATGGCATAAAATTTATATATTTAATTCGTCATAATTATAGAAAACGTACTAATTAAAAATAAGGGGGAAATTATTCAATAATTCCCGATTCAACGTGCCCAAAATGACCCAGTGACAAGAAAATTAAATACAACAAATTTCCAGACTTGGGTTAGTTCAACCAGATAGCAAACACTTCAAAGTTCAACCACTGGACTTGGGTTAGTTATCTCTTCTTCTTCACCAATCTGCTGGCCGTTCATTTGGACGATGAAATCATCAAAACACTCATCGACGGTTCTAAATCGCTCATCGGGATAGAGGCTTGTGACTTCAACTTCATTAGGGCCATCAGTGGAGAAATTAACTTGACATCCCTTTATGAAAATGTCGTGTGTAAACGATGCCACTACGCTTTTAGGTATCATATTCTCTGCATCACTTTACATAACTTTAGTAGGTAATAAGTTAATATTTAGAAAATTGAAATCTCGATGTTAGAATTAAAAGTATTTTAATTGTGCATCCTAATCCCAAATCTACGTGTTGGGATGGAAATCGTGTATATAATTGACAAATTTTATGATATGCTTATTTTCTTTAAAATCGAGTCCACAGGTATGATCAATTGAGCATGTTTGGCTTAGCTTAAAGACGTCCAAGTAAAACTGTAAATTTTAAATTAAATAATGTGTTGTTAAAAAGTTGATAAAAATTACGAATCTTATAAAATGCATGGTTAAAAATAAATTGAAAATAAAAAATGAGTTTTAAGAAAATAAAAACCAAGCAGGTGTGAATACAAGATAAAACTGTTATAAAAGTAATTTTTTTGTCTAGTCCGACATACTAAATACGTCATTATTTTTACGAAATTCGTGAGGTTGTTAAGCATGTACCTTGTGCAGCAGCAAGTAGGTCATCTTCAGAGACGGTAACTCTTGGGAGGTTTCGACCAATTTTCTTCTCCCACAAAAGAGCAAGCTCATTCATGTTCAGACAATTGTTTGGTGGCCGAAAATGAACAGATTTGTTCAAAGTACGTACGTCTATAGCTGCTTTCATTGTGAACTTCCCAATATCAGAGCCTGCAACAAAATAAGCTGCAAAAGACCACAAAGTTAAGAATAATGCTTTCTAGTATCGACGGTGTTAGAGCACTAATTTAGGTAACATTATATGATATGTTCAATTAAAGAAGAAATTATACAATTCATTTAATTATACATTTAATTTAATGACACTTAGTACCACGTAGACTGATGTTATAACACCAATGGTGCTAAATAATATTACTCCCAAATTAGTTTCTAGTTATTATCGAATTAAAAGCAATTGCAACACGATTTTGCCGAAGGGATGTTTATGGTTCCTACTATATATATAAATTACACGGCATGCACATAGTAAAGGAAATCCTACATTAGGTGACTGGGCAATGGTGACTTCAATTAGACTTGATCAGATCAAATTAAAATGTTCTTGTACATTGACCCGATTTAACCACCCTTTTTGGCCCAACCAAGTCCCCTCCATTGCACATATTTAATTCCATTCCGACAGTGATAGTACGATAAAATTTTAGCTTCTTTTTCTTTTTTTTTCACATTGTTTCGCACCCTACCAAACAAACAAAGAGGGATTAGTCTCAAACCTTTAACATTTCCATCTCCATAAATTTGGAACTGGTCGAGCGGTGGTAAAACTTCTGAAGGGTGTTTGTTGTCATGGTAGGGCCAAGAAGCAATTGAATTGCAACAAATATAAGTATATGGAATTTCTGTCTCTTCAATCAGTCTTCTCACTGTCCTCTTCTCTTTGTACATGGAGAGCCCGGGTTCAACTGGATCCGCCCTATCGATATCGTGTCCAAATTCAGAAGGTAAAAATCTCTGAAAAGCCACCAATTTCTCAGACATTAAAATGAGTGTTCAAGAAAAAAGTATATCAAATTTTCAAGATTTTGCTACTTACTATTACCTTAATGGTTCCAACTGCTTTCAAGGCATGGATTAGGATCGACTGGTGCATTATGTTAGCACCGCCAACAGCTGATATTACTATGTCTATTTCATGCTCTTTTAGTATTTTCTCCATGAATTCTAGATCATTTATAGCACCCTGCAGATTTTCGACATAATTTAAAATCAACAACATAAATCCCTTCGAATCATTTTCTATCTTTCCGGAAAAAATAGCTATGCTCAACTACCCATGACCGTGAGTGTGCAAACATACATGTAAGATGGTGGCTCCTTTATCCTCAAAGGCTTTAACGGCTTTTGCCTCAGCTGGGCATTGTGGAAGTGATCGGATAAGAATATATGTTGATCCGCCCGTGTCAAGGCTTGCTTGTGCTATAAAATGGCCGATAAAACCGGTTGCTCCGACTATAAGGACTCGATTCTTGGCTAAAGAACCAATGATGGAAGCTGACATTTTAAGTGGTTGCTATTTGTTTGGAAACTTAGGATGTACTGTAAAGAATTTTACGGTTGATTTTCAAACAGGATTTGTAATAAAACCAAAAACACACAACAAGAACAAAAAAAGGAACACAAGAACACCAAAATTGTTGACCCAATTCAGCCGAAATAGGCCTAATCTGGTGGGTTCAGGGACAGCCCGTTCCACTATGGCACAATCTACCTTCCAAGAGAGTAAGAGTACATCAAAAACCACTCAGATCACAAGGTTTCAATCACCGATCTACAAGATCTTGTGAAACACAACCCTTGAAATCAGCTAAACGTTTAGGAATTTCACAATACAAGATTAGCCACTCTCTTAGGCCTGATCAATAACCAAAACTATAAACCCCATGACACAAGATCACAGAAACCTTACAACAAGAGAGAAATTTCAGGCTCAAAAACTCAGAAGCGAAGTAGAGTGAGAGACACAGAAGAGAGGAGGAGCAAAATCTGGAATAAATCAAAAGTCACGAGACTTTTGGGTAGAAAAGGACGGTCCATCTCCCAAGGGTTAATCTCAGCCTTCCATTTAATCCAATGGTCCAAAACGAGTCTCAACTAGCATAATCCAAGTGAATATCAAGCGTCCAATAATCGAGTGTCAATTAGGCAGATTTTTCCAAGTAAGTCGAAAACCCAATTGACAAAAATAGCACTCGTTTTAGAGTGTTTTGAGAAACAACACTTTTCATGTACTTAGATTGAAATGTTTGGTGCAAGAAAATATGCTTATAAGGAGACGAAGTTGACTAGGCGTTGGATAAGGGAGTAAGACAATTTACATAGTACAACAATAGTATGAGGATTTGATATATAGATTACTTTTAGTTTAATTTTGATTGTTTAAAATGAATTAATTAATGAGAGGAGTCGGTATTTATACATTTGTGCCAAATATGTGTCAAAATTAGTTAATTCATTTGTGTCCAAACCACTAACAAAGCATTTTTTTGGGGAGAGAAGAGTAAGAGGGTAAGTTATAAACTGACGCATATTCATGAAATTTAAATGTAAGACGTATCTATCGTTAAATTTATGATGAATTAATGAATTGTTTTGCACGATGTTCGATTTTAAAACTTTGTAATTTTTAATATATCGACTAGTGATCCAATTTACTATGCAACAATGACACGTGGTAGAAAAAAGTACAATTTAAGTTCTCTAACAGGAATGACCTATTGTGCAAGTCATCAACAATTATTTACTCGAAATATGAGCAAGATTTAAAGGTTTTCGAATATTATCTTCCTCACGGGCCTCACCTAACTTTATTGGCGGATAATGCCAACTAACTTTTTGTCATCTAGGATTAGCTTTGTTAAGTGGAATTATGTATGTTATTTCTTTAAGAGAGAGAGAGAGAGAGAGAGAGAGAGAGAAATCAAGAAATACTGAAAAAAAAAAAGGTGATATAATGGGTACCTTATTACAACTTCATCCTAGCCACTAGTCCCGACTTCGGCTGGGTAGAGAGAAGGTAGAGTTTTCAATTTTTTCATACTGTCAAATAGTTGAATATCTTTCTTCTTCTTTATTTTTGTATTTTTTTTTTTTTGTGGTGTTGTCGTCAAAGATTTGAACAATGAAAATAGATTACGAGTGCCTGATCAAATTGATTAAGTCATGTAGGAAATGGGTTCAATTCTATTGATCTGTTAAGATGATTCAACTGCATACACCGCTGCACTTCCACTTGACACATATCGTAATGATAAATGGCTTGTCTCATCGTGACCTTCTTTTGAATTCTCAAAAGTTGTGATGCTCCTCCCCCATGAGAACAGAGAACCTTGCTAAGTTGTTGAGCATAATTATTATGGTTGTGCAAAGTCAATAAGATTTTTTTGCCGCTCCATCACCGTAGAGTGTGATTTTCTATTATAAGTTTCTTTTTATAATAATGAATTAATGCACCATTGGAAGATATGTAGCCTTATATTGAAGCAAACTTGTATAAATCTTGTGTGTTCTTGAGTGTCTACTTTTCTTTTTGGCGAATTGATTGCTCTATTTATAATAATTTTAAGCTTTGTAATTCTCAACAAACCCATCGTTGTCTCGATTGTGCTACCGAATGCTATGGGGAAGACGGCTCAATGGATTTTCGCTAATTCTACAATGTAACTACTAGATTGATTGGAATATTGTGATGGATTCACGTATGGGATACGAATAAGAGAATACTATATAGAATAAAACGCAGCAAATTTTCCCCTATTCAACATACATTCTAGTGAAGTGCAAAAGTTTCTATTAGATTAATGCTAGTGTAACAACTAACATCCTTGCCTCCATGCATCTTTGGTTGAATTTTCTGCCTGCAAATCACGCCATTCTTAACTGCAGCATACATGATTCAGATTTAAATGGTTGAGGCTAGACGCCTTCCCTACCTTATTAACGGTGCCATTCGAGAAAAAGTTAGCATGTTTGCTTGGCAAGGCTTAATTTTTTTTTCTAGGTTGATTAATTAATTATTTATTTATTATAGAACTTCCAACTTACTATTCACTCATTCCCACATTCTACAAAAATTTACAACTTAAAAGCATTAAAAAAATAAAATAAAATAAAACTTTGCCAATCATTTTTTTAATCAAAATTGCTTTTGTCTACTAAGTGCATTGAGCTTTAACTTAAAAAAAAAAAAAAAAAAAAAAATCCATTCCAAACACACTCTAAATCATCAAACTACATATTTTACATTTTAGAAAATTACCGATAATATCCGTAGTGATTTTCTATAAAATTGCCAACTGTTAATTTCTATCGGCAGTTTTTATCGGCCGCTTTACATATTTTATCTTTTTAAAGAATTATTATCCACAAAAATTCCAAAGGTAACTTTAATTTATTGTAACTTTCCCTTTTTGTTAATAAGTTGGTATTCTCATTATTTAAACCATTGAGAATGTATATATTGTCACGCCACGCACTAAACCACTTCCGCAATAGTGAGGCACGCACTATAAATTAAATCTATTGAAGTGACAAAAGTGCCCCCCATAATCGAAGCGTTTGGCTATCCGAGATGCTCCCTTAACAGACATCTCCGCTGCTAGTTTCAAAAGCATTTCTTTGTCAAAATCCTCTATGGATATGATATCTCCATGAGTCTAGTTGATGTGACATTAACTTTATGCCAACTCAATCCAGCAACTTTATGTCAACTCAATCCAGGGAAATTGATGACCTGCCCACTCTAGACGTGGTTGATTGATACCTACGAGCAGACGTCTCACGCCGTCAGATGCATACACGTATCCCACATCCAACGGTGCTCCTCATCTATAAATACTCAAGGTTTGACAAAAGGTACAAGGTAATGAAACATATACTAAATTAAGCTCTCCACACTCAAGCATTATATATTCTCCTCCCCACTCTCTTACACAATTCCGGCACTGTTTCGATCATCGTCCACTGACTTGACCATCGGAGTGTATACGACAACCACCACCCCCGCTAGTTCCGACCGTGTGCTCTTGATCGTGCGTTGTTGTATACAGGAAGGAACACGTGGAGTGGCTCTCGATTGGTCACGCGGAGGTCCATTTCGCGAGGTCAATAAATTGGCGCCGTCTATTGGAAATCTTCCGGTCCAAAAGCTCCACATTTTCCACCAGAAGAGCCACCGACAAACTATCGACTTATACTGAAAATGGCACATTCTTGAAAAAGAACAAAGTCAACCTACAATCAGAGTCCTTAACACCCTTGAAAAAGTAGGCAAGATGAGTTATAGTAATGAGGATACAAATTTTGAAGGGCACAGGGACGCCTTTGAAGAAGAGGTGATCCGGACCTAGGGATGGCAATTTGAACTATTAAAATCGAAAATCACGGTTAACCGAACCGAATGGGGTGAAAAAAATCAAATCAATGGTGCAATGGGGCGGGTATGGTATTTGACTTTAATGAACCGATTCGTGACGGTGCAGGTATGGTATTTATGTTGCTGAATTGAAACCGAACCGATTACCCGCTTAAAAAAATCATTCTTTTATTAGGGATGACAAGGTTTAGTGAGGAGGAAGTTGACGAAGAGGTACATTTTTTTTATTTAAATCTTAGTTAAAACCATTTTGGATTAGGTAGTATTATTGTATTCTCTACTTACATTTCTTATTTACTATATAAGAATCAATTTTGAGTGCTGACCTATACTAGTAAGAGTTGGGGGGAAGAATGAATATTGAATATGAGTTAAGGTTGAAGCTTTCGATTTATTGAGCATGAATCAAGTAACTACAATGCACAAGAATCAAGAATGAAGAAAAAGTTTAATATTGTTATATTCATAATATTGTTTGTTAAATTTGTATTTTGCAATTGGAATTGGGGATAATGTTTGCATTTTCGTTTTGGAATATTATGTTTTTATTTTCATTGACTCTCTCTTCATAAATTATTTTATATTAATTTGACGGATGGACCTATAAAAAATAATTTATTTTAGTGGTTATTAACCGAATCGAGCCGAACCGATATACGAACCGAACCGAACCAATTTACGTGGTTATGGTATGACAAAAAACTTGACGATTCGGTGATGGTTTTGGACGAACCGAACCGTTGCCATCCTTATCTGGACCAATGTCACGCATCGGAGACCCCATCACCGACATCACTGGGACAACATGACAACAACACTCACCAAAGGGATGGCTCACAGAGCCCCAAGCATGAGAGACATTGCAGCCCGAAACTTGGTGATGCGTGAATTCTTCATGCAAGCCCAAGGACAGCATGACTTTCCAATGCCACGAGAGCAAAACCCAGCATCTTATTCCCAGGGTCATTCAAATAACCACAGGGAACACCCCATTGAGAGGGAAGTGGGAGTGGATGTCACTTCTTACACCCAAGGTACTCACACAGCAAAACCACAGCTGGGAGAAAACTTCCCCCAGATTACGAACCTCAAAGCTCGATTATTATCTTCAACCGAATAGGTCGAAATCCTAGCAATAGGGTCCACTCTATACAAAGGTCAACTTAGCATGTGAAGGAGCAGGAGCAAGAACAAGAGGCACCTCCTCCATCTGAGAATAGGCGAGAGATAAGAAACCTAGTGGATTGGGGTAGTCGGGAAGAGGCACCTCCACCTCCCCAAAATGCATCAGAGGGGAAAGGTTCTGAAGGGCCATGTCGCTCCTACGAAATTGATGACGATGATGACAACCTCCCTTTCTCTAAAGAAATTTGAAGCTACCCAATGCCTGCGAACTTCATACCCCCTAAAATCCCTAAGTATGAAGGAAAGGAAGCCCACAGAAACACCTAACTAAGTACATGATGCAGATGAACCTCAGAGGAGCCTCATCGGCACAGAAATGTAGGGCCTTCCATCTAACCCTCACCGAAGCTGTTGAGGTGTGGTACAACAGATTACCACTTCTGTGTATCAGAAGTTGGCCAGACTTGAAGAAGGTATTCTTGAACTAATACCTTTCACGAAGGAAAGGAGAGGCCTCAGTGCAACGCCTACAAGATATCAGGCAAGCTCCTGGCGAGATGCTGAAAAGCTATCTTGCCAGATTCACTGATGAAATTACATATTGCGAGCAAGTCACTGATAGGGAGGCCCTCTCAACCCTAAAAGGAGGCTCTAACATAAACACATTGTTCTGGAGAGACGTACAAAGTAAGAATCCAGGTACTTACGACGAACTGGTTGAGATGATGAGGGTTGAAATCGTCAATGAGGAGATGATTGACCACCAGAATTGTGCAACTCAGGGACTTCCTTCGTCTCAGAGGCAGATGGGTCAAAGACCAGCGGTACACTTCGTCACCCAGGAATGGACCCAGACAGGTCACACAGTAGCCCCCAGATCCGGACAGGCATTGGCTTCAGCCACTCTAAATGCAGTGTCAGTGCTGGCATATGAAAATACCCCTGTCGGAACAGGACCTTCCGGGAGAACAAACAACCGACGCAAGAAAAAAAAGCAGGCGAGCAGGTCCTTGGAAGGGACAAAGTTTTGCACATTTCACCAACTCTATGGTCATGACATCAACGAATGCAGAGACGCACCTCGATCATCAAACCAGGGCAGCTCACCCTCCTCCAAGAAAAACCATTATCATGAACACTCCCACATGTCCACCTCTCCAAACAGGGAGTTGAGGTGACAGAGAAATCGTTCACCTCGAAAGAGAGAGATGAGAGATAGATCTCGAGGAGAATCCAGGCAAAGGAATCGGGCACCAGCCACCAGAGGCGATATCATCCGGGAAATTGATACAATCATTGGGAAACCCAACATCGGGGCAACACCAGGAACGCCCAGAGGAACTACACAAGGGAAACAAAGGATCCACCAATGATTAGTTACATTGTAAATCAATCCCAAGAGGCTAACAGGATGGCTCCAATCACTTTCTCTCAAGAAGATGTACAAGGAGTTAATCATCCCAATTGTGATGCGTTGGTAGTAAGAGTCGTAGTGGCTCGAAACGGACTCAAGCGCATGCTCGTTGACAATGGTAGCTCGGTGAATATACTGTTCAGATCTACCTTTGACAAAATACATATTGAACATGGGTTGAACACCATGACCGACCTGATATTCGGATTCACCGGTGACAGCATCGTCCCACGAGGACGAATTACTCTACCTGTCGAGATGGGGTCAGCCTCTCTAATGGCCCACCACTTCATGGAATTCCTGGTGGTAGACCACAGATCAGCCTACCATGGAGTCTTAGGTCGACCTGTCCTGAAAGATCTTTGGGCGGTCACTTGCATCCATTACTTGTGTATGAAGTTCTCAACTGAGCATAGGAATGCTACAATTCGAGACGACCAGATGGGCTCAAGAGCATATTACCTCAACTTTCTACGAAAATTCGAACCCCACACTGTTAATGTCATTATAACAGAGGTCGCCAATGGAGCCGACATGGACATAGAAATGCTCGACTCCCCTGAGCAAGGGCATATCTCCGAACAGGAGAAAGACGTCGATATGGTAGAGGCTCCTGAAGAAGGGCACCTCTTGACGAGTTGAATCCTCGAATTATTAAGTCTAAACTAAATGCCACCCTAATGGAAGAGCTAAAAACTTTCTCCATCAACCCTAAGGACCTCACTTAGGTCTTGTGGATTGAAAAAGCGCTATCCCCCGAAGTGAAGGAAGAAATGATGAACTTCCTAAAAAGGAACCTGGACATCTTTGCTTGGAAGCACGAAGACATGGTGGGAATAGACCCAAGGATCAGTTGTCATCATCTTAATATCAACCCCTCATGTACCCCACATCAACAGAAAAGACGAGTCCTCAACTCAGAGCGATATGAGGCACTCAAAGAAGAAGTCGACAAACTCAGTTGAAGCAGCTTCATTAGAGAAGTCATCTACCTGAAGTGGATATCCAACCCAGTCCTCGTGAAGAAACCTAGCGAGAAATGGAGGGTGTGCGTAGACTTCACAAATTTGAACAAAGCATGCCCTAAGGACAGCTTCTCTCTCCCAAGGATAGACCAACTTGTGGACTCCACTGCTGGACATGAACTCTTAAGCTTCATGGATACATACTCAGGGTACAACCAGATATCCATGTTCTGACCTAATGAGAAATCCACATCGTTCATCACGGACAGAAGATTATATTGCTATAAGGTGATACCCTTCGGATTGAAAAATGTCAAAGCTACTTATCAAAGGCTGGTCAACATGATATTTGCCGAGCTCATTGGCAAAATCATGAAAGTCTACGTGGACGACATGCTAGTTAAAATCTTCCAGGCGAAAAAACACGTAAGTCACCTCGACCAGACCTTTTAGATTCTCAAAAAGTATAAAATGAAATTGGACCCTCTCAAGTGCACCTTCAGGATAGCTTCAGGTCAATTTTTGGGATATATTATAAACCAAAGAGAAATCGAGGCGAATTTGAAAAAGATAAGGGCCTTACTGAAAATTAGGTCACCTAAGAAGCCAAAGGAGGTCCAAAACCTCAATGGCCGATTAGTCGCACTCAGTTGCTTCATCTCCAAGGCCACTGACAAGAGCATACCTTTCCTCAAAGTCTTGAAACAATAAAAGAAGTTCCAATGAATAGATGAGTGCGATGGAGCCTTCCAAGCGCTGAAAAAGTACTTAGGAGAGGCACCTCTACTGTCTAAACCCGAACCACTACAATCACTGTTACTGTACTTAGCGGTCTCAGACGAGGCTGTCAGCACAATCCTTGTCAGAGGAGAAAACATGCATCAATTGCTGGTATACTATATAAGCAAATCACTACTCCCAGTAGGGACACACTACCCAGATATGGAGAAGCTGGCGCTCTTCTTTGTCACTGTATCAAGGAAGCTGATGCCATATTTTTAGGCCCATTCAATTAAAGTTCTCACCAATTTTTCATTAAAATAAGTGTTGCAGAGAACAGACGCTTCAAGCCATTTGCTAAAATGGGCAATCGAGTTCAGCGAGTTCGACCTACTGTTCCGACCCTGAAACGTTATCAAGGGCTAGGCCCTTGCGAATTTTGTGGCCGAATTTGCCAAAATCCCAGAAATGGAAGCAACAATGGAACCAGAAGAGTTCCCAACATGGAACCTATTTGTGGATGGATCGTCAGGAGAGACTGGCTCCGGGGCAGGAGTTGTTTTGGAAAGCCCAGAGGGCCATAAGCTAAACTGTGTAGTTAGGTTTAGCTTCAAAGCCTCGAACAACGCTGCAGAATATAAGGCCCTCCTAGCAGGCCTTAGACTAGCGAAAGAAATGTCAGTCAAAAGGCTCCTAGCAAGCAGTGACTCGCAGCTTGTGGTAAGTCAGGTTAACGGAAAGTTTGCAGCCAAAGACAGTGGTATGACTGCATATCTGAAATTGGTTCTGAACCTAGTCCCTCACTTCGAGAGATTCGACTGATTCAAGCCTCATGCCTCAAAAATATACACATTGATGCCCTGTCCAAGTTGGCCAGCAGCAGGGATTCGGAGCTACTAAAGATTGTCCCAATTGAGCACCTACCGAAGCCCTCCATCTCTGGAGGCGAAGAAATACTATGGATTGAAGGCACCCCACTTTGGATGCAACCCATTATAGCCTATCTCAACGATCAATCACTACCACCCTCAAAGAACGAAGCGAAGAAGTTGAGAAGAAGAGCTGCTCACTTCATACTTCAAGATGGTGTGTTATATAAAAGAGGCTTCTCATCAACCCTACTCCAGTGCGTTGGAGGGAAAGAGGCCTTATACATCCTAAGAGAAATTCATGAGGGAGTCTACGGTAACCACTCTGGTGGAGCAGCCCTGGCACACATGGTACCTCGACAAGGGTATTTTTGGCCGACCCTGAAAAGGGATTCCTGTCAATTTGTTCAAAAATGTGACGAGTACCAGCGGTTTGCCAATATTCAGAGACAGCGTTCTCAGAAACTCTCCGTAGTCACCAGCCGATGGCCTTTCTCCAAATGGGATATAGACTTCATCGGTCCTCTCCCAAAAGGGAGAGGAAGTGCAACCTTTGTCGTAGTTTCCATCGATTACTTTACTAAGTGGATCGAAGCTGAACCTCTAGCAAAAATCACTAAGGTGAACACCACAAAGTTCGTCTAGAAGATCATTTACAGGTTCGGCATTCCCCACTCCCTAGTATCTGACAACTGAAGGCAGTTTGATAACAAAAAGATGCCAGACTTGTGTGAAAAACTCAGCATAAAGAAGGACTTCTCAACACCTCATCACCCCCAAGCAAATGGGTAAGTTGAGGCAGTAAACAAAACTATCCAGCATATCCTGAAAGAAAGCTTGACGCCTCAAAAGGGGTATGGGTCGATAAGCTTCCTCATGTCCTCTGGGCTATTCGAACAACTAGCCGAACCGCAATAGGAGAAACACATTTCTCCATGACCTACGAAGCCAAAGCCATGAGTCTGATGGAGGTGGAAATCCTCTCTCACCGTCGGATACATTTCAATGAGATCGGCAACGACGAAACTCGAGTGTATGAACTCAACCTCCTTGAAGAAATGAGGGATTCCTCCCAAATAAAATTGGTTAAGTATCAAAGACAATTGACCCACTATTACAACTCTAAGGTCAGAAACCAAACTCTTCGCCTGGAGAACCTCGTCCTCAGAAGGGTCTTCCAATCATCGAAGCCAACTGGATTCAGAGTGTTTGGGTCGACCTGGGAAGGTCCATATCATATCCACAAGGAGTCCCGACCCGGTACTTATGAAATCGAAGACATGGCAGGGAAAGTGCTACCTCATCATTGGAACATTGAACACTTGAGGAAGTACTTTCAGTGATAAGTGTATGTTTTGATCTGATCTCCATTTTGACCAGTTTATTGTAACATTCATATCTTACTAAGTGTTGAAATTGCCTTAGTGAAAGATACATTCTGGTACCTCAATCTCCATTATGTTCTATGGGTTATTTAAATGGTGCCTCAGTTAGTCAGTATTTTATATGGGTAAATTCTTTTCATCAGTTGGTTATTGTTGGCAAGTGATGCTTAATATTTACTTGTGTTCGTTACTCATCAAGATACAAACAGTTTGGCACAAATGAAAGAAGTATCAATACTTGGCCAAAAAATTTCATTTCATTAATATCAAAAAGATTACAAAAGTTGGGCCGAAGCCGTTGCAATGCGAGCCCTGATCTATTAGCACTATGGCCTTATCCTCCACTTCTACCGCCTCTTGGGGAGCCTCCGCAACTTCTTCGACAAATGCAATGTCTGGGCGACCTCCAGTAGGTCCATCGAACTCCGCCTCAAGAACAAAAGTGTCCAGTATCGGATGGACCTCCTTTAGCCGTTCTAGCATCGCCTAGGCATTCCAAGAGGCCCAATAGTTGGCGAAGATGTCATATAAAGGAAGCTCCTTGAAATGGTCGATGAAGTGCTGCACAGCTAACTTACCAACCACCTTCGCCTCAGCCTTCAAAGACTCAATCTCCTCTACTTGGGCCTCCACCCTCTACCTCAGCTCAGCCTTCTCTTTGTTCGAGGCCTCCAAAGCCTCTATAGCTAAACGTTGGTGCTCAATGGCGTGATAAAGTACCTCTTCAAAGCAGCCACCTGGTCTTCTGTCTCATGAAGCTCCTTCCTCAACCTTTCAACATCAGAGTTAGCTCTCCCCAGTCGGCTTTCGGCCTCTGCCCTCTTCCTCTCCACCTCAGTAGTCTTGGCCTTCGTCTCCCGCACTGCTTCCCTATATAGAAAGTTCACCTCCAACAGCTTGGCTAGGTTAACATTTTTTGCCCTAAGGTCTTTCACCAAGGCCTCAAGCTGAACACTAGTGCTCAGGGCTCTGGCAAGGATGTAGTGTTGGCAGAAGCTAGATCTTCCTCAATGCAGGAGGTAGTATGGTCCCTTCAAGCTTTAGTCTAATATTTATTGTGAGCCACAGCCACGGTTGTTGTCTTAGGGAAAAGAGCCCCAATACCTTCCCCACTAGCTCCTCCTCATTCCGGGCCAAGAAATCCACTCCTTTTTCTGGACGAGCCCTCTTTCTCCTCTGCTGATCGGGTTGCTGGGTCAGAGGCGCTGCAGGAATTGGGGCCGGAGTAGTGGTAGTCGGGTGAGCCTCCGGCAAAGATGCAACCCTTTCTCTGATCGCGGCCCCGATTGGGATCGTCGCCTGGCGCCTGGCAGTCCTCGCCACAATAGGGCCCTTGGATTGTTTTCCCTTCTTCAATAGGGGAGCCTCGGTCTCTTCATCTTCCTCCTCGACCATGGCAAGCTGATGTTTTTTGCTCGCCACAACCAGATCCTAGGTTTGCTTCTTATACATGGAAGAGGATGTTTTCAACGCTCGAACTTCAGCCATCATCTTCCGGATGGTCTTGAAGTCGAGCTTTAGAGGCCTCTTTTTGTTAAAGTCATCTGTAACAAAATAGAAAATCAATCAAGTATGAATGCTTCAATCATAGACTGTATTAAGGTAACCTCCATACTCACCCTAGGAGGCCATCAGCTCGTGCTCCACAAAATGGATATTCTTCCTTATGAGCTCGTTATAAGATCTTCTCTTCGAAGGAAACTGATATACGATGCAGATAGTGTCGTAGTCTTCTGTAGACAACTCGCACCGAGGTAGTGTACCTGCATGAAATCAGCAAGTTAAATTCAGAACTGAATGGGATAGATATGCAAGTAAATCCGAAGTTCCAGTACTCACTAAGATTTGAGTATTTTGTTGGTGTTATCAGGGGCGCCAGGGGGTCCCCCTCCAACATATCCCATCTCTCTGAAACCTAGCACCACGAACTCTTCCAGTCTTTTATGGAACTCGACAGGTTGAAAACGAATGAAGTATGGGCCCCCGAGGAGGTCAAATAATACCAACCCTTCGTTTTATCCCCCTGCTGCAACCTTAGGTATATTCAGGGTTTGGAAGATGGAGAAGGGCATCTCCTCACTGTAAGACACCTCTTTCCACAACATCCACAAACCCACCATTTGGCTTCAGGAGTTCGGGTTTAGCTGAGTAGAGGCTAGGCCATAAGACTTCAACACATACCTAAAGAAGGGGTGGATTGGTAGCCTGAGCCCCGCCCTAAGGATGGCCTCGCCAATCGCCACACACCCCGGCCTGGGGTAGTATGAGGCCCACATTATTCGGAATTCTATACTCAGTCCTAAGTCTGGCCATGTCGGTCGATTTTAATTTGGAAGGATAGTCGCACATCCCTAATAAACTGAAGTATCTACAAGACTATCTGGTTGTCTCCAGATATTCTCTCCCCTATAATCGCCTCAAAAATCTCAAATGAAGTGGCCAAAACGAGCTCATCTACCCCTGACAACCTCCTAGTCCCCTCCAGAACACCCACTACCCTCAGAGGCTATATTTTTCAGAAAAGTTGTAAAAACTCAAGAATACTTACGAAAGTCAACCGGAATGGGTATCCTAACGCCAGAAAGCTCAAAATCAACTCCTTAAAGTCGTCGAAGATCAGAAAGAGACTCAAAACTCGTCCAAAATCGCCACGAAATTTGAAAGCAATAGGGATTCTAAGTTTGCAAAGATGAAATGTTCGAATGGCACTAAGTCTCCCTTTTATAGGATACCTCAGACGATCCCCACCGTTGAATTCAAACAATGTCAATCTAGGCCGTTCATCTTATCACAAATCTGGATCTTTGAAATGAAACATCAGATTTGATCAACGCCCAAGATCTGACTGTGTCCCTCACGCCTAAGACGCGTCACCTCGAACAACAACAGACGTTAATAATAAGTAGCCGCAACAGCCCTTTTTTTGGGACAAGCATCATATCCAACTGTCGCCTTGAAAATACGTGATAGCTGTCATATCGATTAACGTCATAATAATAAGCACTTCGGATCAAGGCCAAGTTGTCCTAAATCACCTCGGATAAAGCTCCTCCTTAACTTTTCAGAGCTTCAATGCACCTTAGGTTCTTCACCTCGGACGCTACGTTCCCTAGCTCTACAAAGTTTAAGTCATCTCCCAACGCGTTGTCCCCTATGGGTCAACGCACCGATAATAGATACGCTTCTTCCTTAGCTTTTCAGAACTTCAACGCACCTGAGGTTCTTCGCCTCGGACGCTGCGTTCCCTAGCTCTACAAAGCTCAGGCCATTTCCTAACGCGTCATCCCCTGTGGGTCAACGCACCGATAGCATATATGCTTCTTCCCCAGCTTTTCAGAGCTTCAACGCACCTGAGGTTCTTCACTTCGGACGCTGCGTTCCCAAGCTCTACAAAGCTTCAGCCATCTTCCAACGCGTCGTCCCCTGTGGGTCAACACACCGATAGCAAATAGGCTTTCTCATCAACTCTTCAGAGCTTCAACGCAACGGTTGCAAATGAGCTCCTTACACCACCAGCATCATGGCTCACACGTGTCGGCCGGAAACTAACTTCCCTTCGCAATTTAACGAACTACCAAGACAAGCCTCCTACCAGCGTTGCTTCGATTTTAACAATACACTCCACCCACAAAGCCTTTGACGCATCTACTCGCTTCGCGCTCTAACGTTAGCACCACCAGATATTGCAAATCTCCCCTTCAGGTCCACACAATCAGATAAACAAGTCCACACATGATATGAATATTCATGCTTGAACTTCAGGGGACCACTATTACGCCTCACACTAAACCACTTCGACAATAGTGAAGTACGCACTATAAATTAAATCTACTGAAGCGACCGAAACGCCCCCCGTAACCAAAGTGCTTGGCTATCCGAGATGCTCCCTTAACGGACACCTCCGCTGCCAGTTTCAGAAGTATATCTTTGTCAAAATCCTCTATGGATGTGACATCTCCATGGGTCTAGTTGATGTGACATCAACTTTATGTCAACTCAATCCAGGGGAATTAATAACTCGTCCACTCTAGACGCGGCTAATTGACGCCTACGAGCAGCGTCTCACGCCGTCAAATGCACACACATATCCCACATCCAACGGTGCTCGTCATCTATAAATACTCAAGATTTTGCAAGAGGTAAAAGTTAATGAAACATCTACTAAATTAAGCTATCCACACTCAAGCATTATATATTCTCATCCCCACTCTCTTGCACAATTTCGATACTGTTTCGATCATCGTCCACTGACTTGATCGTCGGAGCGTATGCGGCCGCCGCCACCCCCACTGGTTTTAGCTGTGTGTTCCTGACCATGCGTTATTGTGTGCAGGGAGGAACATGTGAAGTGGCTCTAGATTGCCACGCGGAAGTCCATTTCGCGAGGTCTATATATATATAAATCCTTTGAAAATCTAAAGACTGATACTCCACCGACGGTTTGCATAAATTCGATGAATTGGGGTTCACAAATTGAAATGTACCTTCATCTTCAATTAATGGATTGAGCCCAATCCAATTGTAACCCACTAAACCATTAAATATTCAATAAAGCACAAAATTTAAACAGAATTGATACAAACGTTGACGTTTTCGAACTTGATCGGCCCTTTTTTTTTCTTTTTTTTTTTTTTAATCTTTCAATGATGCCACGTTAAGAGCAATGATTGATATACAGAATAATAAAATGGAAGAAAGATAAAGATAAAAAAAAAATAAAGAGTCAGTTAGAAGTCGATTAATAAAAATCACGTCATCATTCTGTAAATGTAATCATGATATACGGATAGCATTATTAAATTATCAATTAATGAACAAAAAGATTAACAAGAAATGGAGTTATAAAAAATGCAATAATTATTTTCTACTTTTTATATTGTCTAAGGGTCCGTTTGATTGTAAAGGTAGAAAATGTAAACCAATTCCATGTAAATTGAAAAAGAAAAAATCACCAAAATCATAGTAATTTGATTTCCACTCAATTGACCAAAAATATCATTTACGTGTTTATACTTTGGAATTCGAACTTCATTTTCACTTTTGTATCAAAATGTCAAAGTAGAAAATGAATTCCTCAAATATGACATTTTTCATGGAATTGAAGCCAATCAATCGGACCCTAAATGTTAATTCATAAACACTGGTATAAAATTCGAGTCTTTTTAGGAAATTGATTTGATTATATATTAAAAATAAATAATAAATAATTTTAAAAAAATCTAACCTCATTAAAAGAACTTTAGAAACGACGGGTTTACTCCTAAAATTATTTTTCTAATTTATTAATTGAATTTCATTTACCATCAATTCGGCTTCTATTCCCATTCGGCTTTGACCCTCAATTCTCTATAAATGTTTTCCATGTTAATTTGCCAAGGACCTCTGAATAGTTTTTTCAAAATCAATTTTTCTAAGGTGAGGTGATGCTGACAGCTTGAAGTGATTGCGTGTGGTGTGGTGTGGTGTGGTGTGGTGTGGCGTGGCGTGAGAAGATGAAATGTTTTTTTATTTTCGATTTTTTTAGTATGTTATTAATTGTTTTAGTGCAATTTATTTGTATTTTTGAAGAATTTAGACTTTAGTTGCAATTTTTCCTTTATTATTTTTTTGGTTGCTTTATTTTTATTTTTTTACCTATTTGTGTTTATTTAAAGAAGATGTTAAATTTGTCTTTTATATGATCATTATGTCCAAATTCATCAGAAATGACGAACTGCGCTAATTTCTTGAAGCTTGAGGATTATTTGCACCAAATACAAAGGATAGAAGCATGTATTGATATTTCACTCTAAAGTTGGAGATAAAGCCTCTGTATGATAGTGATTAAATTTAAATTTAAATTTAAGTTAAAGTTAATAATTAATTTTGACCACATATTTTATGAATTCACAACTTTTCATTGAAATTTTAATTTTAATTCTCATCAAATAAGGGCAAAATGTACACCCACAAAAAAGAAACTCTTAAAAAATATATAAAAAAACTATTATTAACAAATTAAGTAAAATGAACTTTTAAGTAAGATGGCTGATTTGAATATCAACCCCAAAAAAATGAAAGAAAAAAAGATTTAAAAAAACAAAAAAGGATGTTAAGCTAACTCCAAAATCAATATCCTACACTATCAATCAATGACTGAAAATTTGGGAATATCAATGGCTTAATTTTGTATTCACAGAAACTCATAATAATTACTCCTGCACCTTAACAGAATTTTCAATGGTGGTGTAAAATATAGATTTAAATCTTCAAAGTTGTGGAAAACCTCCCCAATGGATAAATGCAAATTGCATTTTTTTCAGCAGAAATGACATCCTTTTTTTCATCCACAAGATGCGAAAAGTAAATTTAGATCTTTCCATTGGAACATAATTTGATTTTAGATCCACATGTATGTAAATGAGAATACAAAAGTAGTTTTGAATAAAAGAATTTATACTAACTTTTACATCATTATTGGAAATGCTCTAAGTTCTACATGCTATCACATCAGTAGATAAAATAAATTCAATATCCCTCCAAAATAAATAAAAGTATAAGAGAATTTAAAAAATAAAAATTAAAAAAAAATAATCACATTCTTTTTTAATTATTTTTTTGGGAACTATTTGTACTTTATTGAAATTTTGGAAGAATAATTGCAATTTGGTCTTTACTTTTCTTTTTGTGTTTGTGTAAAAAAGGAAGGTATATTTGTTATTTTACCGTTTTTAATTAAGAAAATGGATGAAAATGATTATTTTCGAAATAAAATGTGAAAATAATGTTGAAAATGTTAATAAATGAAAAGTATGTATGTTTTACACAATAATATTGAAGGTATGGACGTTTTATGATAATTACCCCTTTAATAATTTATTTGGACTCATTCGCAATTTTTTTTAAAGTTTGGGAGTATGATTACAATTTATTTTTTTTCTTTTATTTAAATAGGAGGGTATATTTGTCATTTTACATTAGAAATTGCATGAAAATGATGATTTTCGCAATGAAATGTGAAGATAGGGGTGAAAATGTCAAAAAATGAAAGATATAAACGTTTTTGCACAATAACATTGAAATGTAAGAACGTTTTGTGCTAATTACCCGTATGAAGATGATACATCATGTGGAGCATATATAGAACTTTGTTTCAAATGTTTTTGATGAAATACAATTCAAGAAATAGAAGCGGAATCGAAAATGGACTCTACCTAGATAGCATTGCCACTCAAGTGGCAATCTAGAGGTGGGCAAGCGGTGGTCA
This sequence comes from Olea europaea var. sylvestris, assembly GCF_002742605.1. Taxonomy (NCBI): domain Eukaryota; kingdom Viridiplantae; phylum Streptophyta; class Magnoliopsida; order Lamiales; family Oleaceae; genus Olea; species Olea europaea. The sequence continues at coordinate 804,457 of NC_036256.1, read as the reverse complement.
CGATATCGAGTGTCGTGACTATGGCGCTTGGGTGTTTCGTCACAGGCCAAATTTCATCATCTCTTCGGTTATGGGCACCCGAACCAAGCTCTTAGGTGTTGATTAGGGCAATCAATGGATTTTAATTTTGACCCAAATCCGATGAAATTAATGGGAGATGGGTTTAGGATCTCAGTCAAATAATTCGATCAAAACCTGAATCCGATAATCCGTTAACTAAATAGATCAAATATGGATATAGGTCAATCCGATCGATAACAACTTGATCCGATTTTATATAAATAGTTGAATCGATTAAATATTTTTACAGTATGTTATTTATCACTAAAATAAATAAATGAGAAAATAAAGAAATCTAGAATAAAAAAGTCATCAAACACAAAACATAAAAAATAAAAAAAATAAAAAAAAAAAATAATAATAATAATAATAATAATAATAATAATAATAAGAAAGTCAACACACGTGTCCACAGTGTTCTAAAAAGCATAATCTATGATGAGACGTAAATGTTTCAGGCTAGGCAAGTCTAGACGAAGCCTAGGCTTAAAAAATGAAAAAAAAAATTCTTATTTTAAAATATTTTTTTGAATTTTTAATCAATCTAAAAATTATTTAATAATACATGCAAATTATAGTACCATAAGAGTTTAACAAAATAAATATATTCGATAAACAAGATAATATATAATAATGCTAATTGAAATATTTGGAGAGTTTTAAATTAATTAGCAAAAGATAAGAATTAATTTAATAAAATAAAAATAACTATTTATATAATAGTATAATACATTGTACTCAAATCAAATACACAATACACTAAAGTCAAACCAAAGGTACAATATACTATAGTCAAACCAAATAAATTTTTATCCTACATCAAAATTTAATTAAAAAATATTAGAGGTGTCATCTATAAATAAGTGAGTCAATAAATGGGTAAGCAACTGTTTGTGCCTTTCAATTCTAATGGCTAAAAGTTATATAAGTTGAAAAATTTATAATTATTAAACCTGTTTAAGAATTGGAAAGTTTGAAAAAAAAAAAAGTTAATTTCGACATTGATTTTATTTTCTTAGTTTCTTTAATTTCGAATTGAATTATAGAATACAATATCTAATAACATAGAAAATTGGATATGAATTTAACAATCAAATATCCATTGAATTATCAAATTGAATAATTATTCTTATCGCATCGAATGGGATCGGATATGGCAGATCCAATCCATATTTGATCCATTTACAACCCTAGTGTTGACTTCTTGTTCAAAACTCCAAAACCAAGTTTTCAGTTATCCAAGATCCTTTTATCAATCAAACTTTCAATTCTTGATTAACTTTGATCCCCCTTTTCAACTAGACTTTCAAATCAAGAAGATTTTTTGTTCCTTTTATCAATTTACCAACCTAATCTTAATCCCAATAGGAATTTGAATCATACTTCAACATATTCAAGAGGAGTACTTCATACAAACTTTCCGGCACTGTGCATGTTATACATGTGCTCCAACTAGTTTTTAGAAAGAACCCTGTTAATTCGTAAAACTTACATGTTTTACAGTCATAGTTAAATCAGCCTGTTCAATAGTTCTTTAACCGAATTCTCTATTTCCAAATATATATATATTTTTTTTTTTTTATGTATTTGAAAATACTATTCAATAATAGTGCATCTCCTGTTTATTGAGTCTCTATCTTTTTTGAGTCTCGAGTTTGACTTAACCGTAGAACATTAGTTAGTAGTCACAGCATGATATGTCTAATTTCTTAATAAAATGCCCAAAATTACCTTCAAAGTCACAATGACTTGAAAAGTTTAATTGCTGTGGATATATTGTTGAAATGGATAACATTGAACACGTCGAGGCAATTCAAATATTGATCTCAATAATCTCACGTTTCATGTGTTAAAATGATTTCCAGAACTCAATCAGGAAATTAAAACTTTTTCACCTGTTAGCCAAGTACGCAACTTCAACACTCTTACGATTGAACTCAAATTCCTCCACAAATTGAAATAAGAATCACTGCTCTTATTTTCACGTCGAAATGCAATTTCTATTCATGAATCCCTCTGGTTTTGTTCTTGTTTCAAAAATTCAAGAAAACTTTCGAGCCTCGGTAACCGTTATTCTTTAGACAGAATTTTCTTGCAATGAAGGTTGGTGAAAAATAAGTGATGCCATAGACTGCATATGGCCCCTTTCCCTTCTTAATAGGCAATGTGTGTGTTTGATTACATTTATTTTTCATAAAAAATATCAGTTTTCCATTGAAATTCCTACTTAAGATGCTTGATTACTATTTTTTTCCATGGAAAACATTTTCCAACTTTTGAAAATATGCCTAATTTTCCTTGTTTTTGAGGAAAACATTTTCCTTGGGTGGAGATAATTTTTATTTTCCACAAAAGAAGAAAAATATTTTCATTTTTAGGTGATATTTTCCATATCAATCAAACATACTCTTAAAGTTATTTTAATTTGTTATCTATGCACAAAGAGTCTTCATGAAAAATATTAGATTCCCATAACCATAAAAAAAATCTCAAGTAATATATAATGAAATCTTTAAGATATGGAAATAAGAGAAGTATTTAACTTTCTTTCCAGTATAAAATGTTGATTATTATTCAATAAAACTAATGTGCTTCATACCACAAAGTGAAATTAACATAGGTGAATTGACAAATTGTAATTTAGAAGAATTTTAACATATTTTATTTTATCTTTTTAATAATTGCCCATTTTCCGTACAGAACTTGTCATGTAAGTTTTAAATTTTATTTTTGTTATCATAAAAGCAAACTAGTCTCATAATCGTGGTCACGCAAGTACAGTCCAAGTCCAACCAGACTTCTTTATTCTATCAAAGAATCTCCGGATGTTCAATCCTATTGTATCAAATATTCTGCAAAATATAGAATGATCCGTTCTCTAAATCTTCCAAATCAGGCTAAACGACTATATTCTCTCTCATCATCGCCCACCTTCGCCGTCGCAACCACTACAAATTTTGTTATTTTCCTCAGAACCCTACTTAATCCAAAGAATACTCTCGATGTTTGATGCTGCAGTAGGCCTATTTCTTCAACACCTTAAACGGCTCCTTGATTACCATCCTAATATAATCATTGACGTGAAGGAACTGTTGATTGTTGTTTTCAAATTTATTGTACAGAACAGATTTTTCATAAATGACTTGCTAAATCAGATGAACAATCGTAAAACAGTAAAAACAGAATATCATTTCCAGAAAATGAATTGCACAGAATAAAACAGAAGTATAAAGAAGTCCAGAATGCGGAATGAGGATGATCGAGGCGAGAACTAGGCTCTCTATCCTTAAAACGTTTTTACCCCGTCACACGGTGCTTACAGTATGTGGTAAAGCGTCTCCCAAGATACAATGATCAGATACTTGCAGAAGCAACACTTCAACTGCAAGACAACGAACCAGAATGGAAGTACTTTCTGTAGACTATTGCAGAGAAGAAGAGTATGTATGCAGAATGATTTCGTGATGTTTCCGTGTGTGTTTTTTAAAATTGAAAGCTTAAGGACCATTCAAATAGAGGAGAGAGTTGACGATTAAGTAGTTTCCATGCACTACTCCCGCCCACTTTTAACAAACTGATGGGTCGGTTAATAAACTATCAAAGTGAGGGAAAAAAATTTTAATTTATTATTAATAAACACCCACGACCCGACCCGACGGCGGCGCGCGTGGCTTTTGGATTAGTCTAGACATTGTCTAAAACTCCTCCCTTTCAAAAACTATTGGTATCCCTTGAAACCCAAACTCATATCCAAACTTGAAATTTATTAAGTGGTTCAAGGTTGTGTTTGCAACCTATGTGGGATTGGAACATTTTTCCAATTCTTTCTCATTTATTCCTCTTATTTATTGTCCAATTTTCAACCATAATTTTTCATTCATATTGAAGTGGTTTTTCACAATTAAATATTCTACACTCATCTACTCGGAACGTAGAATTTAATTGAACATTAATTTCGATACATCGAACATCGGGTCCCACTTAAAATTGTGGTCAAAGTTGACCCAATTGACCCGCCATTTTCAACAGGAACAGGTCGAACATCTGTACAAGGACTTGAGTTTGTTCAACGCCTTCGCCAAGGAATTCATGAGAAACCGCACTTTAGAGAAAGAATTTGTGAAACAGATCAGAGACTTGGCTTATAGATCAGAAGATACTGTGGATAAATATATTTCCCTTGCAGTTAAGCACAAGTCCAGGAATCAATTCATGAAAGCCATTCTTAAATTGAATTATGATATAATCCTCGGAAAATTGAAGAGCGATATAGAGTCAATAAGGGCAGACTTGAAGAATATGTTCGACGCAAAGTTTGAGATTTAGAGTCTGCAAGTTGGTGAAGGAATCACATACAATGAAAAGGTAACATCACTATGATACTGAATGTTAACTTCTTGTATAACAGTATCTGTTTGATATTTTCCGCTTCTCCTCGTCTTTTGCAATACGTATGCTGGATCTTTATATTTACTTAATCAAGATTGATTGCAAATTACGATTATAAAATACAAATTATAAGAATATAATAAGTAAATACACAACAATCAGGCTGAGGTGTCATTGTCTTGTTATTTTTAAGGAGATTCAAGATCTATATGCCTGGAGAATTATAGTGCGATTTTGTTACTTACTGAGCCCATAGTGCAAATCATTATCCATCTACCAAAGTTTTAAGTTGTTAGAGGGATAAATTTGTTTATTAATTTGTATTCAATAAGCTCATCATGTGTCGCTAGAATTCATAAAAGGCATGCATGTGACAATTTTTCGTAAATGGGCGGCCAAATAGGAGATGAGATTTGTTGTCCAAATGACTGTCCATTCAATGAATTATTAAAATGTCTTCAATTTGATCGGTTAGTGATGAAGTTAACAAGGGCAAATTTGAAATGATATATTAATTATTGATAACATGTCAATAATTCATTGATTGGACAGTCATTTAGACAGCAAAATTGAATAGCAAATCTCAACATGCCAAACAGAAAATCTTTTGTCTATCTCCAAATGTCATATTAACTACTTCATTCAAAAGCTCAAGTTATTAATAGATGGAATACACCTTTTGATAAAAGTTTTAATAAATTTTGTATAATATATAATTAAAAAGTTGTCGATCCCATAAATTATGTGGTTAAAATTGAAGTTTGACTAATTAAAAAAATGATAAAATTCTAGTATTTAATGATTCAAAAGTTCCACTAAGAAGAACATAATTCTTTTGGTCATCATGCTTTGTAGAGCGGAATATGAAATTGTAACAAGACTGGAATTTATAGGTGCTCCAAACCCGATAAATGTATTGAGAAGTAATATCCTACGATCTCATGTTCTTCGAAATAATGATGCATGATCCCTTATTTTTGTGCATGTACACATGATGTGTGTCTTCATCTTATTCTAAAAATCTTCTATATGTTTTAATATAAAAATGTAAAATAGACAAAACAATGCTTTTTAAAAAATGCGCCAAAAATAATTTGCACCAATAACTATCAAAGACTTGGGCATTTGAGACACACACTCACGCATTTATGATATTACATTGCATAGTTTCTTATGAATATGAAGATTACATTCGTTCTGACTTTATTACATTACTTGACATTATAAATGTCTAAATCATATAATAATCGACCAATCAGATTTTGATATTTTATCATTTTCCACCATATAGTCTCCCATTGTAGAAGAAAAAGAAATGGTGGGCTTTCAAGATGAGGCAGAGAAAGCAATTGTTGGGAATCTTCTTATACATGCACAGCGAAAAATTAAATTATTTCGATTCCCATCCAATAGATCTCATTGTGTTTGGTTAGGAATTGTGATAAGATTGTACCTTTTGTCAGATCTGCAATCCTTTTGCTTTTCTTTTCGTTCCATCAACCTTGATTTGCCACCACAGCTGTCCAATTGTCCAGCCTCCAACGGTGATCCACACAGAGAATATGATTGCAGCCTCTAGGGTTTTCTCTTGTGCCAGCAAGAATAATGAAAACCTTAATGGACCTCAAACCCTAGTTATGTATTTATATAAACCCAAACAGGCTCGGCCCGGTCCGGTCCAATAATTAATTAATCCAATTAATTAAACCCGGTCCGTGAATTAATTAATCCAATTAATTAATTCGAAAATATAAATAACAAATCCAATTAATTAATTTATTCAACGATTGTTAAATTAATCAATTGGCAATTTGCAATCTTCCAATTCTCTTTTGTGTGTGACCCATTAGGTTCCCGACCACGATGCCTAACGACGTGAAATATTATTTTGATCTAATCAAAATTGATAAATTAAAACACCATTTTAATTTATCGTCAATTCACATTCGCCGTCCCTGATTGACATCTAGCAATGTGTCAGGGCAATACATGTGACGGGAAATGTCACGTGGTATGACAAAACCAAATTCGTTCGTTTACCGTGAAACTATAATCCCTTCGTCAATATGATCCGATCAATTACGAGATATGGAGTTGTGTCAATCTCGATCATCGATCATATCTTTCACTCCACTATTAAGTCAATATAAATCGAAAACTCCTTTTCGACTTATGAGTACACCTTGGCCAAGGATTTCATCATTGACTTAATTGAATGAAACGCAGATCATAATCTCCTACTATCTAAGAGTGACGAATCCTTTATTGATCAATCACAACATTTATACGATTCTTGACATACCCGAATGATGTCGTATTAGCGGCCCTTTTCAGAGCAACATCCAACACCGCCAAAGTATGACTGTCCTCATATAAGGTACCATGACGACCTCAAGTCAAAGGACCAATTTCACTACCGAACGTTAGAGATTAACCACCGACACTCAGATAGTTATCCATGTGGAATCTCTCGACGGGTCTCCAATGTTTTGTTCTATAACAAACATCCACGTGTTCATTTAAGTGTCACCACACTT
>NC_036256.1:760076-791231 GCF_002742605.1 Olea europaea var. sylvestris | reverse complement strand
AACAACCTCCACCTTGATGCCAATGGGATTTCTGAACACTTGCAGCTCTCCAATTGATACCGAGTTGTACCTGCATTGAAAAATTAACCCGTATCAATATTCAAAAGTGCTAAACATGATTTAAACTTAGAAAGAGGCAATACCTTTGTCCCCATGTTTGATGGATTATACTGTGTAGGAATTTTTTCAAGAAGAATAGATTCATTTGAGACGCTATCCCTAATAAAATGCAACTTTACATCTATGTGTTTAGTTCTTTCATGAAAAACAGGATTCTTACACAGGTGTATTGCACTTTGGCTATTATAATATACAACAACAGGTTCATTTAACATTCTAATTTCAGATAACAGTCCCTTAAGCCACAAAGCTTCCTTTACAGCTTCTGTGGCAGCAACATACTCAGCCTCTGTGGTTGATAAAGCAACTATAGGCTGCAATTGAGACTTCCAACTCACACAGGTACCACAAAGTGTAAACATATAGGTAGAAGTGGACTTTCTATTGTCCCTATTACCAGCAAAATCAGCATCCACAAAGCCTTTAAGCATTATTCCTTCATTACATTTTTTAAACACTAATCCTAAGCTAGATGTGTCTTTTAAGTATCTAAGTAGCCACTTAAGTGCTTCCCAATGTTCGGGATCAGGATTAGCCATAAACCTACTTAAAGTGCTGATTGCATGAGTCACATCAGGTCTGGTACAGTCCATGGTATACATTATAGGCCCTACAGCATTAGCATATGGAACCTTTTCCTTGTACCTTATATCTGATTCATCAATTGGACATTGCTCTTTACTTAATTTGAAATGACTAGCTAAAGGCAAAGACACAAATTTTGATTCATGCATGGAAAACTTAGGTAAGACTTTTTCTATGTAAGCTGATTGTTTCAAAATCAAAGTGGATTGTGCTCTTTTTCTAAGTATATCCATTCCCAATATTCTTTTAGCATGCCCCAGATTTTTCATTTCAAACTCAACTCCAAAAGTCTCTTTAATATTATTTATCTGTTTTAAATCAGGCCCAATTAACAGCATGTCATCAACATAAAGTAACAGAAAAATAGATATTAAAGAATCAGAATTTTCTTCAAAAAAGTAAAGGCAATGATCATAAGAGCTTCTTACAAAACCAACAGTCATAACAAAATTATCAAACCTTTTATACCATTATCTAGGGGACTGTTTTAAACCATATAAGGATTTCTTAAGTAAGCACACAAAGTCAGATTTAGATTTATTCACAAAACCTTCGGGTTGTGGCATTTAAATTGTCTCATCTAAATCACCATGTAAGAAAGCTGTTTTTATATCCATTTGTTCTAATTCCCAATTGTGATGTGCAACTAATGCAAGTAGGACTCTAATAGTTGTATATTTTACAACACGTGAAAATATCTCATTGTAATCCACACCTTGTTTTTGTGTAAACCCTTTAGCAACTAATCTTGCTTTAAATCTTACAGGCTCATTATCTGAACTGCCTTCTTTCACCTTATAAATCCATTTACGATCAACTATGGATTTATTTTTGGGTCTAAGCACAAGATCCCAAGTTTTATTTTTCATTAAAGAGCTCATCTCTTCTCTTATGGCAGCTTCCCACTTACCAGACTGGTTGTAACTCATGGCTTCATTATAGGTCTTGGGTTCCTTATAGGCTAGATCATTATAAGACATGACAGAATAGGATAGATAGTCTTCATATCTTGTAGGTTCTCTTATGTTCCTTCTAGGCCTATCCCTAATTAATTGATAGTCACTAAGATCACTTTATTGATTGGGATCATTCATTTCAGTTTGTTCATGTTCCGCACACCTGAATGTTCTGATTCAGTCTAAGTCTGAGGTAGTGTAGGTTCATTTTCTTCCATATTATTAGAAACAGAATCTGTTTGAGATCCCAACTCCACCTGAAATCTTATCACATTTGGGTTTTCAGGGTCTGCAGACATTTGTTTTTCTAAACAGAGCATCTCTTCCTCATTGAAGGTAAACATATCTACTTGTTATCATTTTATATCCCCCATGACCTCTAGTCCATAACCTATAGCCTTTAATTCCTTCAGGATAACCTAAGAACACACATTTCTGAGCCCCTGGGTCTAATTTCCCCAAATTCCGGTGACAGTAAACTGTACACCCAAAAATTCTAAGGTAGGAATAGTCTGGTAGTTTCCCAGACTACTTCTCTTCAGGTATCTTTCCTTCCAAAGCACTAGAAGGGGTTCTATTCACTATATATGTGGCTGTCACAACAGCCTCCCCCTCCACAACACCTTAGGATCTCCAGATCCCACCATCATACACCTGACCTTATCCAACAATGTCCTATTCATTCTCTGAACCACCTCATTTTGTTGGGGAGTGTATGGGACAGTTTTGTATTTTAGGATTCCATTTTGTTCACAAAATTTATCAAATTCTGAGTTGCAAAATTTAAGTCCATTATCAGTTCTCAAAATTTTGATCTTTGTAGACATTTGATTTTCAATAAGGACTTTCCAGCTCTTAAACTTTTCAAAAGTTTCAGATTTGTGTTTTAGTAGAAATACCCACACTTTTCTTGAAAATTCATCTATTATTGAAAGGAAATACTTATTTCTTCCCTTGGGTAGTTGCGGAGGCTGGACCCCACAAATCAGAGTGGACATATTCCAATGGGGAAATAGTCCTCACTCTCTCTAGGGTATACATGTATCCATTTTCAAATTTTAGGGTCACATTTCCTTAGCCTTCAACTCTGCAGGCAATATTATTCCCCATCACCACTTCACCACCAGCTAGCTTTTTAAAATCTTGAAGCCAGGCCCTTTCATGTGTAATATGAAAGGTGCAGCCTGAGTCCAAAATCCACTCATGTACATATCTGTTGTGGGCATAATTAGCCACTTCCAGGTCAGGTTGCTGAGCCACCACATATACATCAACTGTATTAGGCTCAGCAGGCTCAACTACATTCCCCTCATCAACATTCTTCTCTTTAGGTTCAATTTTCTTGTTATAGCAGTCTTTTATGTAATGACCGAGCTTACCACAGCCATAGCACTTTCTGTTATTTCTAGATTTTGATTTAGATCTTGATTTACTCCTGAATTTCTTTCTGTTACTGTTTCCTGAATGATTTTGATTTGGATAGTTATTATTTTGCCTATTTGGTTGTCTTCCTCTCATGAACAAAATCTCAGATTCATTCTCTTATCTTTCAGTTTTAAGTTCCAGTTCTTTACTTCTTATGGAATTTATAACAACTTCAGGAGTCAAAGTATCTCTACCATACTTAATGGCAGATTTGACATCCCTATATGCCTCTGGTATGGCATTAAGAAGTATTACTGCTTTATATTCTCAGAAATTTTATCCCCTGCATTGGTGATATCTTGTACCAGTTTATTGAAGGTATCAAGATTATCATCCAGGTCTTTGGTTGGATCAATCTTAAAACTAAAAAACCTTTCTAGAAGGAAGAGCTTATTAGGTAAAGACTTCACTAAGTACAGCTCCTCTAACTTCTCCCATAGGGCCTTAGCACTTTCTAATTTTCCTACTTTTCTTAACACTTGGTCAGACAGGTGGAGAATAATTGAGGTATAGGCTAAATCATCTGATTCAGTTCTCTGTTTTTGTGTCATTGTTTCAGGAAACTCTCCAGTTATAGCCTTAGAGACTTTCTGTTGTACTAAAACCCCTCTCATTTTTTGTTGCCATATAGGAAAATCTCCCTTCCCATTAAAGACCCCAAGATCAAAGCTAGTGGTGGTCATTTTATAGATCAAACAGGTCACACTTAGCAATACTGTTTTGATCACAACAAGCAGATAAGAAGCAGAGAATTTTACTATTACAAGCAAGGCAGCAAAATATGTGTAAGTGCGGAAATAACAACTTTAACATACACACTGTATCCAACACAAAGCTTAAAGATCAACTACCCAACCCTACTAGGATTCCGTGAGACTCAAGATCTTCAAAGCTAGTGGTGGTCATTTTATAGATCAAACAGGTCACACTTAGCAATACTGTTTTGATCACAACAAGCAGATAAGAAGCAGAGAATTTTACTATTACAAGCAAGGCAGCAAAATATGTGTAAGTGCGGAAATAACAACTTTAACATACACACTGTATCCAACACAAAGCTTAAAGATCAACTACCCAACCCTACTAGGATTCCGTGAGACTCAAGATCTCAGGTTAAGGAATGGGTGAAGGGTAGAGGGTTTTGTTGATACAAAAGAAATTGAGAGAGATATTAATACAAAAAATGAGAACAAAACAATCACAAGTATTGTTATAATATTTCAGCACAACAAGAATCAGAAACAATTTACAAGTATACTGCAATACTGATTGACAGACAAGTATAGGCAGATTAACGCTAATCACACAGGTCCACATGCAAAAAACAATTAGGAAAACATTATTAGTCAACTAAGACAAATAACAAGAAATCAGGCAGAAAAAAATGGGGTTCAAAGAATTAAACCACAGTGGTGGTCGTTTCACTTGACCACCACAGATTTCACGAAGCCGACAGTCCACAATACCCAAGATCGAACGACTCCAGTCACAGATCTACAGTATTTCGCAAGAACGTGGTTCGATTCACCCACACCAGCCAGTCGAAGGCTCTGATACCACTGTTACACCAAGATATGAGCACAAATATACTAAACAATCAAGAATGAGTTACAAGAAAAATATTCCAGAAATATTATTCCTCCAGCAGTTCGAAGAAACTCAGACCAAAAGGCATCAAATGAAGATCCTTTCATATATAGGGCTCAGACTCATGAAAAACACAGGATTGTACCTGTCTGTTTGACCCACACGATCCCCCCAACCCTAAGGTTTTCCTTTATCAGATTAAAGGAAATCACAAGGGTAAAATCACACACTAGTCCCTTCAAATCACTTAGTGTTTCAGTTTCACACAGAAGATTCACTAAGAAATCAAATCCAATCAGAGATTGGAAGTTCACGAAGAAGAAGAAGGGTTTTGGAAGAGTCTCAAAGTCTCAGGCTGTTGCTCAAGAAAAGAAAATGACATTCCAGCTGATTAGGGCAAGAGATCAATATATTTATACCCACAAAAACAACCATTGATCAAGGTTTCATTTAACGGTCAGGGGCTCCAAAGAAAACTGAAGAAGGCGTGTTTACTGGCTGCGTTAAAAATGCCTCGCCTCAGAAACACGTTTTAAACCTTTTGGGCCATGGTGGACCGGGTCAAGTTATTGGGCAAGAGACTAGTCATAATAAAACCAGTAATTGGACTTTAGCCCGTTTTGTCATCATAGCCCAGAAAAGGCCATTGGGCATCACAGCCCAACAGAATAATTTGCTTGAAACCTGAGCTAATGTCTTCCTTTGCTGGAGCCATTGAATTGGTCAGGGTTTTTGTGTTTAGTGTTTTAACCTTCGAATATAATCCTTTTCCTGTTAATGTCAGTCAACTGATTCATTTGAGGTATCTTGTTCTATGCGGCGATATCAAGATCATTCCTGCAGCCATTTCCAAACTCTGGAACATGCAAACTCTTGATATTAAGTCTAGATTACTCACTCTTGTAATCGACGCAGATATAAGGAAGATGCCGAATTACGTCAAATAATTACTAATGTGCCCACATCTATGCCAGTCCACCTTGCCAAAACAGGAAACCACGATTCTTTGATCCATGGAAGTCTACAAACACTTACTAATCTAGAAACTGAAAGTTGTATAGAAGATATCTTTGCCAAAGCTTCCGAGCTAAGAAAATTGGGTATTTGTGGCAGATTAAATGATCTTCTGAAGGATGAGGTCAAAGGTGGATTCGATTGTCTGTGCAACTTGAATTATCTCAAAAAATTGAAGCTACAAAATGATGTATTTGTATTATCTGGAAAATTTGTCCTGCCGCAAGCTGGCTCATTTCCACCAAAGCTAAAGAAGCTAACACTATCAGGCACTCTGATTGATTGGGATCACATGTCTACACTGGGAATGTTGGAAAATCTTGAGATTCTCAAGTTCAAAAATAATGCGTTCAGGGGAGAGCGGTGGCAGACAGAGAATAGAGGTTTCTGTAATCTCAATATATTGTATATTGAACGTACAAATTTTTTCTGGGCATACTTCTGCTAATCACCTATCAAGACTCAGGTGTCTATATTTTAAATTCTGGCCACAGCTCGAAGCAGTTCCATTGTGCCTGGCACACATTTCAAATCTCCATGTAATTGACTTGTACGGTACCAACAAATAAGCGGCTGCTTCTGCCAGGAAAATTCAGCAACATAAGCAAAGGATGCAAGAAAAGAAAAAAAAAACAAAGGCACTGGATTCAAGCTTTCAATTTTTCCTTCAGCAGATGATCAATGATCTCTATTTGTTCAATGTAAAAATTGCTCCAGGTAACAAATTTATTTTCTTGTTTTCCTGCCTTGATATTTCTATAGCTATTTCAATCTGAATGGCAAATATTTCATGTGAAGATCCAGATAAGAGTTATCTTCCCAGATTATAGCACCACAATGGCGTCTTCAATATTGGTATACTGAACAGTCTGAACTGGTGATGTATATAAATGGTAGAACGTCCAAGTTTCTTGTTTCTCAATCTTGCTTCTGTCTCTTCGTTGAAATTTGGAGTTGCTTTTTTGGTTGCCTAAGACGAACAATGATATTGACAAGGAATATCGAATGATAATCTTATGGTTTTAAGTTCAGCCTTAATAATTTTGCGCTTCTTTTTGGACTTGATGCTCTTTTGACACGATTATGTCATCTATAAGAGTAGAACCGACATGTATGTTTATAGGGAAAGACATTTATTGCTATTATTGAGCTCTATGTTTCAATATACACTTGCAATGGGTTTATAAAAAAGTTTGCAATTTAATAGTGAAGATGTGGACAATAACATCTGACGTTATTATAGGAGGAAATGACGACCAAGGTTTATCTAATCATAAGTATATTTTCTTTTTATGCTGACGGATACAAATTACCTCATATTCAGTCAGATCACCAATTCGTTTTAATCCTCTCGTAAATTCAAAACTAGTGCCAGAATCCATTTCTGACCTTTTGAATTCGAGGTTTGAAAGAATTATCATTTTTTTTCTGATAAAAATTGTCTGAACTAAGTCAATTCAGTTCTTTTTCTCTTTTTTCCTAAGCAAAAATTACAAATTCCACGTACAAAATTAGTTAGGATAAGCAGAGTAAAAATCTTTGTACTTTTACAGGAAAAAGTCAGTTTAAATTTAATTGAAAATATAAGAAGTGATTTTTGTTGGCTTTAGAGTGTAGGAAATAACAGTAAGAAATGGTCAAATTTTCAATATTATTACATTATGGGCTTGTTTGTGTGTGCGCGTGTGTACATATATATAGCTTCACAGGTAATTTTCATGCATCCATGTCCCAACCCCTCTCCGCTGGGGATTCACCGTCATATTCCTTCCCCCATAACGGATTATGTGGGGATGGGATGAAGGTCTTAATTGCCGATTAACTTCCTGTTTATTTACCTATTTTAACTTTGAATATATCATGCACTAAATTGCTTTTTGAAAGATGCGTCCAATTTTATAAAGGGTAACTTGTAGAAATACCTTTAGAATCAGGATTCTTGAAAAATCATATGAAACGTGTTTCGAAAACTAAATAATAATAATAATAATAATAATAATAATAATTACTGTGTAAAGTTAAGTGTTAATTAAAAAATTTCATGCTACATTTTAATTGAATACAATGTCACTTTTTAACAATAATAAAAAAGAAAATCACATTTGTATGTTTTTAATTGTACAATATTACTTTCTTTATCATGAAAGCTTAATTCACATTCAACATAATATAAAATAAATTAACATCTAAATGAAATTCTTATAAGCAAATTGAAAGCTTAACCAAAAATCTATCGTTCTAGTAGAAATTGATTGTGTCTTATTTAATTAAAAAGTAGCATAACATGCTATGTCATTTTTTAATGAATTAATCTTAGTCGAAGATGTGTTTGTCTTTGCATATGAATTAAGGTATTGAAATTTGAAAGTGACATGCTATGTTACTTTTTTAAAGAAAGTCGCATACTAGCTATCTCATTTGAATTCTTTTTGGATTATTAAAAAAACGTATTCAAGGCCTTTGTGAAAATTTAAATACGAATATGAATTCAAAATTTGCTTTACATTAAAAAGTGATATAATATAGCTTTTTATTTGTCTTGAATATGAATTAATGTGTTGGAATTTAAAAGTGACATAAATATCACTTTTTTTTTTTTAAGAGTTAGCCGTTGAAAAGTATCATATCACTTTTGAGTTCAATTACTACTATAACATCTTTTAATATTGCTACTTTAAGCTCTTAAAATATCTTCAAGAGACTCTTTATTTTAAGAATCAATCCTTAAAATTATGCTCCAAAAGAATTTTTAAATTAACAATTTAATTTAGAGAATAAGTTTAACTATCCAAATTTGGAGATTTATACCAACTCTCTATAATTAAATATATTTAAAGTATTTCAATTTTCAATGGAGGAAAAATAATTTAATAATTTGGAGGGAAGTTAGTAAAAATAAAAATATAGGAAAAACAATAAATAATTTTCAGGGATAGTAAAATTAAGTGTTAAATATAAAGAGTCGTTGGAGTACTTAAATTTTTTTAACTATCTAAATTGTAGAATATAAACTTTAAAAATTGAAAATCTCTATAATATGCTCTTATAAGAAACAGTGTATTGTTGTAATTGGTATGTAATTCCATCAATTAAATAAATGTTGCGTTCTTATCTTTTTCACAAAAGCTAAACTAGACAACAAAGTTTTGAAATTCGAAGTATATGTGTATGTCACTTTTTTAAGGACAACAAATTGACTATTTTACTTCTTTAAATTCTTATTTTTGTGTTACCTCCTTTGACTTATTTAAGGCTATGTTTCTTCACCGGTTGGATGAGGTTTTTGTTATCTTTTTGAAATATTAACGAGTAACTTTGATTCCTTCTGAATTTGCACATTCCCTTCAAACAAGATTGTTCTCTAATCCGAAATTAATATTCCTGAACCTCACTATCAAAGAAATAACTTATTAAATGAAAATCATTAGTCAACATGTCTTTCTTACTGTTTCAAACTAGGTTTACTTCGTGTCAAAGGACTTACACCAAGCATACCCCAATCAACAGTAGTTCTCTTATTTTTCTTGGTTCTGGGTTCTACATGTTGGAATAATTGGTATTGTTTTTAGTAAATTCGAATAAGTCTCCAATAGGTGCATCGATTGAACACGACTCTTCAAATGTAAATGGTGTATATTAAAAAGTTGTTTCAAATGGATGTGACATTTTGATAAAGTGCAATCTAGACCATCAATTTTGAAACGGTGTCATCTAATGGTTGGAATTAATTTGGCCGTAAGACAAGACCCTTCGAAGAGACAAACAAATCTATAAATAAAGATGGAATTTGGGTGGAAAAAAATGAATTTCAAGAAATTGAATTGCCTAGAAATTATTTTTTTGGGAATCGTAAATTATTGCGTTTGATTGGTATAATTTTTCACGTGAAAAATGTTGAAATAAAAGTATTTTTTGGTATTCGTTTGGCTTTGTTTTACATGAAAATTATTAATTAAAGGGATAGAATTTACTGGTATTGGGGACGAAATTTGTTGCCATTGCCAAAAAATAAAAATAAAAATAATTCAAGAAAATAATATATTTTTTGGTGTTCTTTTGACTTTATTTTACATAAAAATTATCAGTTAAAGGAAAATATTTTTTTACAATAATTTTTAGAATTTGTTTCCATTGCAAAAAATTAAAAAATTAAAAATCGAAAAAAAATAAAAATAAAAAAGTGCTACAGTATTCCTTGAATTGATGGAAAATGCTGACATAGCAAAAAAGTGGGAATTTGAATTATATGGAAAATTTTGGATAATCAAACACCTAAAAGTTAGAATGGAATTCAAATTTCATTTTCCATGGAAAAATGGTGGAATCAAACACTACCTTAGTTCCATTTTTTCCTACTCCAAATTAATTTCAAATAGTTTATTTCTAATTCTTTCTTTTTCCAAATTCTGTTAGAATAATTTCTAAAGTATTTTAGTTTTGTTGGGTTTTTGATACCCAATAAATTTCGGGCTATGATGTTAACGTGGGTTAATATTATTTCATAGGCATAGGCTGATGAATGAAATAAGTCCAACAATCAAGTCCATGAGTTACACCCAGCCCAATTGTATTTCGTTATGGATGGCTTGAATCTTGGCACGTTTACCCCTTTAATGGCCCAACTAAAAGCCTAACCCTAGAGTATATATTTGGCTATAACTCTAGCCACTTTTTAATGATGATTGTGTGATTTTGAGAGAAGAAAAAATGAATCCCGGCTGCCCCCCTTTGTGTGAGAAAAAGAGTGTTCAGAACGCTTGTATAACGTGTGCAATTGGTAGTTCCTTCGTAGTATACCTTTGTGGTGTCTTCTCCTAACTTTTGTGGCCACAAATCATCATCATTTCTTGTCTTACGTGAGTAAGATTGAATAGCAACCAAGGTGAATCAATTGATTGTGGTTTGGAGCTGATTGGACTGGTTGTTGGTTGAGAAATGTGCGTTAGACTGAGCTCGAAAATCACCGATTTGAAGATCTTTCAAGAAATCTTTCGCAACAATTGGTATCAGAGCTTGTGTTGTTAATAAATCTGTGATTTTTGGGGCTAAAGTCGAGCTGAGAGTGGTCGAAAACGGATCTAAATATCAGAGGCAAAAACTGTCCAGTTTTTTCAAATTTCAACCGGATCTGTTTTGACTTTCTTGGTGAAACCAAAAGGAGTTTGGTAAAATAGACACCACCGGTGGACTGTGCAGGAAGAAACGAAGCCGGAAGGGTGACAGGTCGTCGGCGCATAGATCGCCAGTGCCGGAGCGTAGGTACGCCGACCAGGCGCGTGAGGGGGCGTTCGTCCCATTCCGACGAAGTGGTCTTCAGACAGAATCTTCCCCATGACGAGATGGATCCTGCGGTGTTGTCGAATTTTAGTTTTGAGCAACACAGTGAAAGTTGGACGATTTTGCCCTTGGACGTTCGGGTGTCGAGTGTTGTTTTCGTGTTGCTCTGGTTGCTGGTGACTTTAGGATAAATAGTGATAGTCCTAAAGTGGTGAATTCACGTCTCTCGATATTTACAGACATACAGACGTGGTCCACTCGGTATCGTATTCTTTGCTTTTTATTATTGCAGTTAAAATTAATGTGTAGGTTAATTATTTATTTTTTGCATTAGAAGTCATCGTGTAAGGTGACATTTGGTTTGAGGTAACCATTGCTTGTTGTTAGACCTAGGAATTACATGTTAATTAATTGTCTTAAATTCTATGTGAATTCGTCACCAATTTTTCTACACCGATAGAATTGCATGTGATCTTAGGAAGATTACTTGATTATTCTGTATGAATTATGTGTCAATACTTTGCTTGTGGTCATTATTTGGTATTGTTGG
The DNA here is from genome assembly GCF_002742605.1 of Olea europaea var. sylvestris. NCBI lineage: Eukaryota > Viridiplantae > Streptophyta > Magnoliopsida > Lamiales > Oleaceae > Olea > Olea europaea. The sequence goes on along the minus strand of NC_036256.1, from coordinate 779,717 downwards.
CATGTATAGGTCTAAGGCAAGTACGAAAAATAAAATATATTTTAACTGTGGTAAAATTTGGGTATAGTTGAAAGAGATTGTCCTAGGATGATAATAAAAAAAAAGATGAGGATAGAGACAAGACGAATGTGACTTTAGGGTTGAGTAATGATCCTAGTGAAATTTATTGAGAGAATAAACCAGGTTCTTACATTGCATCTGTGTGTAATCCTTTCTGCATGTGTGTGATTGTCTAAATTTCGTTACATGATTATCTGCTACATTTCAATGTGTTTGATATGTGCATTTGCATGAATTTGAGACAATAAGATTATTTGATGTAATTGCTTGCATGTATAGTGGGTTATGATACATTAGCAGTGTGTTGTGTGTCTTTTGGTAAGACGGAGTATAGATGCCTAGAGGTACATGGTGGTTTGTACCGAGGATGTGGAATGTGACATTTGGATCATGAGTGGAGATGTGATCAAATGTGTAGAATCTTTTTATCTGTGAAAGAGACCCTGATCAGGTGGAGTGTGAGAGAGGCACTTCTATCATTTCTGTTAGGTGGAGACCCATTATCCACGTAGGTCGGGAGAAGTAATGTGGAGATAAAGGATTATCCCATGGACTTAGGATCTATTGTGACTTGTCAGTTAAACATGAATTGAGTGATATGTCTAGTAAATTTAGTGGGCGATGAGAGGAGATATGTATTCTCGAGGTGTGAGCAACACGGAATGGGATAGAATAAATGTGGTGAGATCTTTTCTTAGGGTCATTTATGCATGTGTTGCATATGGGGTTGACCGTGGTTTGATTGACTTGGTGTTAGTCTATGGTTCTATGTGAACGTGTTTCTGAAAAGATCTGTATGTATTATCCTAAATTATATCGTCATCGCACGTGAATTTGCTCTTGATTGTTTACTGTTAAATATTTGCTTCTACTTGGGTATTTTTTCACCTTAGCCCCAGTGAGTACATGAAGCAGATATGGTATGTGTTTCAAATTGGAAACACGAGGTAAAGTCTGTGATCCAATTTTATTGGTTACCTTGATTATGCAAGTGTTAAATGTGTGTTTTGCTTGCTTGTAGATTTATTGGGCATCAAGGTAGAGATCTGTTGGGTTTTTGATACCCAATAAATCTCAGGTTATGATGTTAACGTGAGTTAATATTATTTCATAGGCATAGGCCGATGAATGAAATAAGTCCAACAACCAAGTCCATGAGTTACACCCAGTCCAATTGTATTTCCTTATGGATGGCTTGAATCTTGGCCCGTTTACCCCTTTAATGGCCCAACTTAAAACCTAATCCTAATGTATATATTTGGCTATAACCTTAGCCACTTTCTAATGATGATTGTGAGATTTAGAGAGAAGAAAAAGTGAATCCCGGCTGCCCCCCTTTGTGTGAGAAAAAAAGTGTTCAGAAGTATCCAGAACGCTTGTATAACGTGTACAATTGGTGGTTCCTTCGTAGTATACTTTTATGGTGTCTTCTCCTAGCCTTTGTGGCCACAAATCATCATCCTTTCTTGTCCTACGTGGATAAAATTGAATAGCAACCAAGGTGAATCAATTGGTTGTGGTTTGGACCCGATTGGACTGGTTGTTGATTGAGAAATGTGCGTTGGACTGAGCCGGGAAATCACCGATTTGAAGATCTTTTAAGAGAGTTTCCACAACAAGTTTTGTGTTTTATATTTTCCATTCTAAAATATACGGTCAAGCGTTGGTTTGTCCGGCAAAATCAATATTGTGCTATATGAATTTTGGAAGAAGCGTTGTATTTTGGGATAAGAAAACCTATTTGATCTTGTTAGCACCCGTGCAAGGGGTGAAATCCATCTTAAAGAGATTTGCATTTGAATACCTCGCTTCATTTTATTTCCTTCGTATTTCTGCATTTTTCTACGTTTGAATAATTCGTGATTTGCTCATTATTATACACGTACCATGGTTTCAATAAATCATTACTCTATTCGTGTTTGCATGCACGTGTTTTTGGTTTATGAAATATAATTCATGCACGAATTTGTCCAACACTAAATCTATCACATCATTGTTGCCTCTACGATTCTTCTCGGCCTCTGTATTATTTTGGTTAAATGGAGTTTCGTCCTTGGCATTGCCACCATATGGCTGTAGTATATCTACCAAATTACTTTTTCTTAGTATAGAACCTCCACAGTCTCCAAGGGTAATCATGAAAAGATCCTTAATTACTATATCTGGAAGATCATCTAAGGCCAGAGATAGGGAGCTCTTCGAGCTATCAGGAGATGGAGTTTTATTTCTGTCAGAACCAAAAATCTCTTTTCAAAAATTGGAGTTCTTTAGTCCGCCAGTAGGGGCGGACACAAGGGGGGTTTTGGGGGATCAAGTCGTTCGATTTTTTCCCATCCATATCAAGAGGTCAACTAGGATCTTTTAAGGGTAAATTACATTTTCAAAAAGTAAGTTATGATTTGCTGTTTTTAAAAATTATCAATCCTTTCATTTTCAATCTTTTACACAAAAAACAGGCATTCATGTCCATTCTTAAGAAATTAATATATAATTTATATTTTTATGACGGGGGAACCGGCAGCCACTACTCTTCGAGTGCACATTGGATAAACTCTCCAGCTAACGCAATAACTTGCAAACCACGCCAGCCAGGTAAACAGCACTAAGCAAGCCCCGTGCGATAGGCTCGACCGAGAAAGTATTGGTAGGGGGAATCGAACTCATGACCAAAAGAAATTAATATATAATTAGACTTAGAAAGTGTAGGTATAAGAGTATCTCCACTGCATTCTATGAATTGCTATTATGTAGCATATAAGTTAAAAGATATTTTTGTCTAATGAATAGATACTCGAGTTCAAAACTAGTCTCTAATGAATTACATCACAACTCACTAATTTAGGGAAAAAATAGTAAAATAAAAGCAAAGCAAAGTTACTTCTAAAGCATATGAAATATAAAACTACATTGGCACGTTCAATAGAGCTTCTAATTTTAGACGAGATCTATATAGTGTCTCTTTTTTCCTTTGACAAATTAGCTTGATAAAGTCTCTGCTAGATTGCATAGAAGAGGAATGTTCCAAAATATTATATATTTTTACTTATGTGGCAAACATTTCTAACAATTAATCCACATGAGCATTAATTGTAGATGCTCTAAAATATGTAAAACTGAGCCCAAAGTTAGGCGGATCATGTAATATTAACTGAACATAGCAAAAAATTTTGAAAGAGTTTTGCTATACAAACACAAGGGACGGATTTTTTTTGGGGGAGGGGGATAAGGCCCAAAATTTTTTTTTTTTTGGTTAAGGAATTTTTCATTTTTTGCTTGTAAAAACAGTTTTTTTGTGTAAATTTTTGTTTTTCGTGTATTAGCACGATTTGAATTTTTGTAACTCGGTCTTGAATCCAATCCTGGATATGTCCCTGACAAACACAGTCACGTAGGCCCTATTCAAAAAGTGGTGCCCGCTATAGGTGGGGGGGGGGGTTTGTCCTATGAGGGGTGCCACTTGTCGCTCCAGTTTGAACGTGGTCATGTACATTTAGAATAATTCCTTTTGAAAACAACTAAACCAGTCAATTTAGTCACTAACCAGTGAATTGGCTTCAATAATGAGCTCATGCACTTTGATCAAAGACCCATATATGATGAATCTTTGATTACCTGCTCCTTTTATAAATTCACCCTCCTCAGACAGTAGAACAAACTTCTAATGTGGGATACAAAAAAATGTTCAATTGCCCAAAAACCATTTTCCAAATGTTTGGGCCCAGTAAAGTAAGTTGTAATGTTCACCTCAATCTTTATATTTATTCAATATAAAATTTTACTTCATTATTAGCGCAATAATGTTAGACTCCCTTTTATATAAGCTCAAAAGATTTCAATTTGACAAAGCAAATTATTTTAACATAGTGATTTTTAGTTTTTGAACTGCCGAGACTAAGTGTAGAATAACAAATCTAACAAGCAAACACAAATTTGTATTTACTTTGAATTAGTTAAAATATATATATTGTTATAGTATTTTATTACTTTTGTGTATATCTTTTTATTTTTTTATTGCATATGGTTCGACCCCCTTATTCAACCTTTCGACCCTTTTACCTCATTCATGTTAGCATCGATTTTCAAAATATTGTTCAAACACTCTCTCTATTCTTACTTTACAAATACATTAAATCAACTAAAGATTTCAATATTCCTTAAATTATTCAAGCCATAATTGAATTAATTCACTATTGACATGTTAAAAAATATATAAAATAAAAGATGATGAAAAATTGACACATATTTTTTTAGGTTGGCAGGTGGGGGCATAGGTGAGTAGCATAGGTGAATTGGTTGGGCTGGGGTGGTGTGGGTGCGGTGGAAAAGAAGAAGATGAATTTTATTCTTTTCTTCTTTCTTTTTTAAATTATTCTGATTATCTTATTGAGAAAATTTAGAGTTACCATTGTTCCCTTTTAGTTGGTCATGTTATCAAACTTAATTTTTCTGGTTAACTAACGATCCTTTGGACGGAAATCATCCAAAGGTCCTTCCACCGTGTAGGGTTTAAAGGTTTGGCACCAATGTTGCTACAAATGAAAGTTAGGATGATAGCTGTAACTATTTGAAAGATTTGAAATTGTGACCGGAATCATCCCTTGAATTAATTAGTATTAATGTTGAAACTACAACTTTTGTAATGAAGTTTGTGTATGAAAGCAACGATAATTCAACTTCAGTATACAACGCAACGATAATTCAACTTCAGTATACAACTAATTGAATCCATACAGATCCTCCACTTTTTTGGAATTTCTTAGACATTTTACTAGACGAATTTTCAATCATAAACCGATCTACATTTTCCAAGTTTTAATCTACAATTTATTGGGCTAATTACGGTCTTGTAGACTGATGACTATTCTTTGACACTCAAATGAATGTTGAGACATTGCATATTTTAATTCCTATCTTAGATTGAGTATTTTAAAGCTATAACTTCATTGCTAGAAAGCAAAGATTATTAAAACTTTACAGTAAAATTCAAACAAATACAGTAACATCCCCTTAAGCAAATTTTCTTTTTCACGACAAAGTTAAACTGATCACTAACGCAATTTATCTAGATATCAATGCAAATGTTGATGATAAAAGAATTATCAAGCATTGATACCTCTCGGACAGTATATTTTTGGTTGTCATCACGAAAAGATGTGTTAGTTAATAAAGTTGATGAACAAAATAAGAGGAAAAAAATTGAAAATGTAAGTGTGAAATAAGTAAAAATTATGGGCCTTCATTATAATTAAAAAGTCGTGTAATTAAGAAACAGTGTGGTATGATGTGAATATATTACTGTTTAAGAAATAGAGTGTGCAAAAATTATTTGACACTTAACTACAAACACAATTTAACATGAGTAAATGCAAAAAAAAATTAAATCCCGATTAAATTGGCATTAGAGAACTTTCCAAGAAAATCCCATCAAGAACTATAATATTGAATCAAAGACAATCATCGCAAATTTACACCACAAAACAAGACAAAATGCAGTACTCTGCAATTTCCAGTTTAGCTATTCAAACTTGAGCTTGAAGTTGGGAATTTCCAATTAGTAATAGCAAGTTGTCACGAAATTTTCAATGTCAATCTCAACTCCTAATAAAAATCAAAATGAGGCAAAAAGATACTAGCACTTGGCACATTGAATAAAAGTCAAAAGCAACAGAAGCTCAACTTGAGATCAAATCCAAACTCCATTTATCCACATTCTGGAATATTTGTTCGTGGAATTCTTTGGCCGTAGAAAACTCAGAAGACGTTTTGCCTATCCTTAACTCGTATGCCTACCATTGCAGAAGTTCCAAAGAAAAGATACTATCAACTATCAAACAAAAGTTAGTATCAGTTATCAATATTCTTGAAAAGTTCATTCTACTAGCCTTCAAGAGGAAAGGAGATAAAAGAAGTTTAATTTGTCTGCTAGTAAAATTTGTTTTCTGAGTTTTCCTCCTATCTTTCAATTTGCCACGATCAACGCATAATTTAATAAAACACATACAATCATAAGTTTTTAAGAAACAGATCAAAGTACAAGGAACTTGGAGCAGTCTACTGGTTCACTAAAACCGATATTATGCTAGTTGACACTTGAGAGTCAAGAAAAAACAACTGTCACATATATGACATTTAGGAAGGAAAAATCTTGGTTTCGATCTTCACATGAAACATCAGTTAACTCACAAGAACATAAAAATGTTGAGATTTCCAATTATATTTACCTTTCTTTGAGTTTTATGCCTGCGAATCATTACCGAGTCTTTCTTAAATGCAGCGTATACAATTATGTGCTTCAGATATGTATACATGAGCTAGATATTTCAAGGTCGCATGATTTGTATTGTTTATCTTGTCAGAACTTTTTAAAAATGACTTTCCTACCTTTTAATGGTAACATTTAAGAAGTTTCAAAAACAAAATCAATTACAATTATTGAAGATTATTATACCACTAGACAAAAGAAAGTTTCATATTTTCACATTATGCAGGACTAAAGAAGAAGTAAAACTTCTTCTTCTTCATACAACAGAATATCTTTCAGGTTTTCATGATTCACATCTCAAGGTCAATTTCAATTAGAAAACAGAGCACATTCCCACAGAGTTCTAAGAAATAGAACAATAAAATAAATGAGAAGTTAGTTCAGTAAATATAGGATTTGGACAGGCCAAGTCTTTATATCACATACCAGTTCACTAAAACAATAGGAAATTTATTTTATTTTATTTTATGGTGCTGCAATTTGGGAATAATAAATTCTATTTAGATCTTCGAATGAAATATTTGCTGCTTATCCATATTATTAGTAAAAATATTAGGCATGAGAATATGCAGAAAAATTTAATACCAGTCAAGCGGGCGTTGTAGTGCTTGAAGAAATGGAGCTTTGACCTTGCTCTAGAGAACTAATAATAAGCTTAAATCCACTTCCATGGGTGGTTTTCTGTTTTTGGGACTCAATCTTCCTGGAACAATCTTACTTGAGTATGGTACAGTTCCATTATGTCTAGGTTTGCAATGTCTGCAAAACCCTCTGGGACTCCCTCAAGACTAGTGCATTGCTTCAGGTACAAACATGTGAGCTCGGGGAACTGATGTGTAAAAGCCTCCCATTGAACTAAATCAGTATTTACAATGTGCAAAACTTTGAGAATAGAGAAACACTCTTGCTACATCTTCCACAGATCTCCCTTGAATGCATACTCTTTTAGCTTGAGTATCTCAAGATTTTCTGATCTTCCCAATATTGACATCTGCTCCCAATCTAGTTGGGTGTTTGATAGAGTTAGCTTATTTAACATTGTTGGAAATTTGAGATGTTCATGTAAGCGAAGTGGTGAAGCGAGTACCCCATTCATGAGCTTCAAACTTGTAAGATACCTCAACTTCTGAAAACAATCAAATCCACCATTTTCCAGTACAAGTAAAGCTAACTGACAACAAATGCTGAATTTCTTTATGTTCGGAATACTGGCAATCAATTCTGTTGTGCAACTTTCTGATATTACTAATGCAAAAGTTTGTAAACTCGTTAAACAATAACATTCTTCTGATTTAGTAACCTGGTCAGGTAAAGATGTCGGGACATTCGTAATTAAATGTCTCAACTCACTCATCTATCGTATATCTGCTTTGATATGAATGATAGGTTCAGATGTCTCAATTATTAGAGTTTGCATTTTCCAAATGTTAGAAATGGCCAGAGGAATGATCTTGAAGCTGCCACATAAAACAAGGTACTTCAAATGTATCATTTTATCCATATCTCCAGGAAAATAGCGAAAACTTATGAGTCTAACCCTTAAAACCCTAAACAAATCAAAGGTTCTTATAATTGATGCAAAGTGTCCAGGTTTCATCAGTATTTTTGTTAGTGATAAAAATAAGACTGATCTTACATGTGAACCAAGTGATTTGACACATGAAGTTGAAAATTTCATAAGAAATGCAAAGGCGACGGACATCTGTTATTGTAGGACTGAAAGCTTCAAAGGTATCTTCATCATTGCATTTTATTTCCGAAAAAAAATTTCAACTTCTGCATGCTTCTTGCAGAATTCCTGCAATGTGTCATGTATCTTACATGTTTTCATAGTACTATTCCGCTTTTCAACAATAATTAAATTTCTATTGATGAGATCCTCCAAGTACTCCTCTGCAATATCCTCTAAATTCATTCCTTCCTTTTGTTCTATGAATCCCTCGACGATCCATGGATAAAACAATTCATCAGTTGAGATTTCAAACCCTTTCGGGAACATTCCAAAATACAAACAATAAGCTTTCAAGGAATAAGACAGACAGCTATAACTGTCTTATAACTTTGTCCATCCCTCCCTAAGGGTCCAAGAATAGGTACGTGTCCACAAAGTTATCAACATTTTACCCCTAGTAACCTTGAGTGCTTTTCTCAGATAGAAGTCCACAAAATTATAAAGAATCTCATACAAAACCTTGAGTACTTTGCCTAAAAGCCTTGTATGTTTCCCACATTCATGTGTCAAAATCACTTGGTTCACATGTAAGATCAGTCTTATTTTTATCACCAACAAAGATGGTGATGGAACCTGGGCACTTTGCATCAGTTATAAGAGCCTTTGATTTGCTTAGAGTTTTAAGGGTCATACCCATAAGTTTTCGCTCTTTTCCTAGAGATATAGATAAAATGATACATTTGAAGTATGTTATTTTATGCGACAGCTTCAAGATCATTCCTCCCGCCATTTCTAACTTTTGGAAAATGCAAACTCTAATAATTGACACCTGAACCTATCCTTCATATCAAAGCAGATATACGACAAATGAGTGAGTTGAGACATTTAATTAAGAATGTTCTGACATCATTACCTGACCAGGTTACTAAACCAGAAGAATGTTATTGTTTGAAGAGTCTACAAACTTTTACCGTACTATCATGAGAAAGTTGCACGACAGAATTGATTGTCAGTATTCCGAACATAAAGAAATTCAGCATTTGAAGTCAATTAGCTTTACTTGTATTGGGAAAGGGTAGATTTGATTGTCTTCAGAAATTGAGGTATCTTACAAATTTGAAGCTCATGAATGGGGCACTCGCTCCACCACTTCGCCTACCTAAACATCTCAAATTTCCACCAATGTTAAATAAGCTAACTCTTTCAAACACCTAGCTAGATTGGGAGCAAATGTCAATATTGGGAAGATCAGAAAATCTTGAGATACTCAAGCTAAAAGAGTATGCATTCAAGGGAGATCTGTGGAAGATGAAGCAAGAGTGTTTCTCTGTTTTCAAAGTCTTGTACATTGTAAAGACTGGTTTAATTCAATGGGAGGCTTCTGCACATCACTTCTTCCAAGAATGGGTACGTGTCCACAAAATTATACAGAATTTCATACAATTGCTTCGCTTCTATCATAATAGACTCGATCTAGCTCTTCAATATTTTAAGTCTCTTCTATTTCAAAAATGGAATCATTGTATCCATAGAAGCCTCATGAACATATATGTCAATGACATCTTCAGACCGGTAAACCAAATCCCTGACTTGTTTCACAAATTCTACTTCAATGGAACTCATGCTGCTTTTTTTTTGTATAATCATTGATGAGGCATTTAGAAATAGTCAAGTCCCTGAACAGCTGTTTTACCTTCTCCTTGACATCTTCAAGCAAATCAATGTGGGAAACATACGAGGTTTTTAGGCAATCTAGCATAAATGACACACATGCACCTGTCATTGCAAAAATTTTCCGTCATATACAAGTAGAAATCCTTTAAAAAATGGAAAACGCTATTATTTTCTTCTTCCATGTTACACGTAGTCAAACAAAGAGTAGTGTCTCACTTATCCATATGGGTTATTAAAATGGATAGGGAAAAACCCTTGTGTCCAGGCCTGTCACCCAAGAATAACCCAAATGGATATTAAATCACTTCAACATTAGAGACGGTGTAATATTAAAATGGATTTTAAATCACTACAATGTTTCATTTATACTAAAAACATGAGAATGCAACTTTCAAGATTCATATTTAACTTGATTACACAGTCAAATGGCAACCAACAAAATACAGATGAGCAGGCACAAAGAGACTTGAAATGTCTCATTTTTCCGAACAAAAAAAAAAATCTGGTTAAATCATTTACAAGTAGAACTCCTAAAAATTCTAAAACATACTATATTTTAGCTATGATAGGTTGGCATAACATAAAATTTCAATCACAAGAAAACGATATATCCAAGTATTTACTTGCAGAACCCAGAATTGAAGAATGCAACTTCAACAGATTCTTTTATTTGATTACATGGTAAAATGACAACCAACAAAATTCACCAGCAGGGACAAGAGACTTGAAATGTTTCAAGTTTTGACCCAAAAATAATCTGGTTAATGTAGAACTCTTTAAAAAAAAAAAAAAAAACAGTAATAAAAATCAGATTTTAGCATTAATGATTTTGCATAACTTAAACCCATTACAAGAATATGAGATATCAGAGGTCTCGCTTGTAGAACCCATACTAAGAATAGAAGAATGCAACTCTCCAGATTTTTTAACTCGATAGAATGGCAATGGCAACCAAAAAATACAGATTAGCATGGTTTTGAAAACAGTGATTTAACTCAGCAATGTTAGAAAAAATGGAAAATATTATTATTTACTTCTTCCACTTCACTCAAACGATTAGTGTTTCACTTATACAGGCTACTAAAATGGACGAAAATTACATTGGAGATGGTGTAATATTATGCAATAATATTAAAAAAAGAAAAAGAAATGGACAAGAAGACAAATGAAAACATACCTCTTACTACAATCTTAGATATTGATAAATAAACCAGAAAAAAACATTTAAAATATTTCGGGTTCTTGACGAAGAAATCTGGTTAAAGGAAATAAACACGTAAACCAGGAAGATAGATGTGGGTTTTGAGGAAAAATCAAAACCGTGTTCGAGGGTTCGAGACTGGTATGGAGGAGAAATGAGAGATGAATTGATTTGAAATGGATATGCAAGACAAATTTCTTGTACAAACTTGACAGTAGTTAAAACCAACGGTTCTTATCCAAAAGATAATGCGGTGTGTCTCGGATGTATCCCGTGTAGCACAAAATTTCTGTACTAAAAAAAAAAAAAGGTTGAACCCCAACCTTAAGGGCTCCCACCGACCCTGTCCTGGGCCATCGTGGAGGAGGTAAATCGCAGGATATGCCTCCCAGAAGCCAGGGTGGAGAGCACATAGATAGGCCAAGACTGTTAACCCATATGGTAACTTTCGCTTGCAACAAAGCCAATTCCACCTTGCGGGGAATCGAACTCTGCACACTGCCGCGCTGAGCCCTATCCGCCCTCCCCTTTGCACTCTACTCTTATTTCTGTACTAATAGGATAGTTAGAAGAGTCCAAACAAGATGCGAGTCAAGCAAATTTTTCAAGCAATAACTAGTAATTTTGTAATGCCATTCTTCAATCTTCATTTCCCTGCAATTTCCATTTTGCATTTTACATTTACATGATTCTGTTGGTTTTAGTGAATTTGTAACGCCTATAAGTCATTAAATTCAAAATAAGAGTAGAGTGCAACAGAACAAGTTGCCTCTCCAAATTTTGGCCGTGCAAAATGTTCTTCAGTATGATGATGGCCCTCAATTGATGCAGGCGTCCAAATCCCATTTTCAGCTCATAACCTGCAGCATGATCCGACCCACCCATTTATCTAGCTAAATCATCTTTTCGTTAGTCGAGTCATTAGTATTTATTAAGTCATTCCAACGTGGCTCATTACATAATGTTAATATTCCATTCCATCTCTTTCATCAGACGTCGTTGCCATCGGCATCATAATTTGTCAATTTCTTGAGGTGATAATGCCCTATTTGATGGCAATATTGGCCATTGCACTTGTCCCATTCAATTACTTATCTTTCCCCGTTATTATTATATAATGTGTGACACTTTGACTTGATGACTCGATAGTAACTTAGGTGGGAGCTTCCTTGATAATTGGTGCATGCCACCAGATCTCTAGTGAGCCTCCTCCCCATACTTTGTAGTGACTGCCGAATGCATGCCTATACGATTGGCCTCGGCAATTTCTTCGAGGTGGTTGGTCTCTTTGGGTGTCCTTCCGAGGTTGAGATGTCTTCGGTCAATGAGGGAGTCTGGTTATGCCTCGGCATGGGCTCGATATTATCGAGGCGTTGTCTTACGTTATGTTCCAGGTGGTTGACCTAAACTAAGTTATCATAATTAGAGATGTTGATTGTAAACCATAATTTTAATTTTTAACTGTACAGGATCATGGCTTGAGTCTGGTTGAATTTTTATTTTGTTCCTTTTCATAAGTATGTGCACTCATTAGTAAATTACTTGTGAAGCTATGCAAACATCAGTTGTGAATTGAATCCAATGAAATGAACAATTGAAAAATGGATGAAAATGATATTTTTGTGCAATGTAAGGTGACAATAAGGGTGAAAATGTCAAAAAGGGAGAGAAAAATGTAATGATATCTTCCACAATAATAGTGAAAGGTAAGGACTTTATGTGTTAATTATTCCATCTCAAATCACCTCATATACACCCAAGTCAAGTGGTTGCTTCAACAACACAAGTATATAGGAACATTTATCGACTCTACGAACTAATTAAATTTTATTGGTTTTATTGATTTTCCGATATAGAACTAATCTTTTTTGCATTTACATCTAAATTCAGATGAAATCATTATTTGAAGCAAAAGGCCCACAATAACTTCACCCATTGTAACTATTTTTCGGATTAAGCCCATTGGGATAAAAATCAGATTTTTAGAGAATTTTGATAAAAGTTAATGAAATTATGGTTGAAAATTTGTGAATCCTATAAAATGTGTGGTTAAAATTAATTGTTGACTTTGAAATTAAAAGTTGAATATATCCACCATACATATGGTAATCGTGGTGGTGACAGAGGCAGGAAAGGCGGAGACGAGAGAGAATATAGTGGTGCAGTCGTCGTGATTTGAAGATTTAGAGAACAGCTTATTTGGATTGAAGATCCGAAGATTCTTTCTTTTTTAAAAGAATTTGGACTCAACTTCCTTGACAACGATTGTGGGCTAATTAATTTTTGTTATAACTGAAATAAAATTAAAAACTTACTTGACAAGTTTAGTTAGAAAAAAATAGGCAATTATTTCAAAAAAAAATTAAATAGGAAAATGTTCGTGCTTTATTAAAACCCGTTTGAATAACAAACGTACCATTTCATTTATATGTATTTTCAATCTTTATAACTTTCCAAGGGAATACCGAATACTGCAATTTTCACTTATGGTATGAAGAACATTATTTTTATTGCATTATAATCAAATCTTTTATACTTGGATATAAGTTTAAGAGCTTGTTTGGTAGGGTTTAAAAGTCAATTAAAATTAATTTTTTGATCATTATTTCATTATTCCAACAGTCATTTTTGAATTTTTCTCTCATGGATAGGACCTATTTTCTCTCTAACGGTCAAAAAATTAATTATCAAAATCTCTACCAAACAAACATTGAATACTTTCCTTATTTTCATGTAGTAAAAACTTGGTTATATATCAATTGAGATTCTTCTCATGGTTAAGGAAATACTAATATTTTTTCAGGAGATTCTTGTGTCTGGGGCATCATTATAACATCTAAAACGTGCGATCATTCCCCAATGGTAAATCATTTTACTCGTGGCATGGGGATGGGGATGGGGACTCGTAGATGCTTTTGCTAGAGGTTTATCACATTATATCTCGAGTTCACTATTTGAATTTACTATTACTGTGATAATTTAGTAATTTAGTTAGTTAACAGTAGTCTAGTGGTTTGTCGAAAAGTTAATGAAAACCATTCCATTGAACTATCGATGATAATTAATTCTGATTAATTAATTATTACAGGCAATTAAATAAAATTTCATAGAACTCTCACATTCAATAATTATAAAGTATTTCTAACTAATAATTATAATTATAGAATCGAGTCGCTAATTAAAGACCGGTATTTAGTAAATAGTGTTACACTCTATCCAATGAGGCTTTTATTATTGGCCACGTATTAGGTAGCTAAAGAATAACAGGAAGTCACCGAAAGGCCCATATTCCACATCACTTTGCTTACCCTAGCCTAATCGAGGGCATCGACAAAGGAAGTTAGGAAACATATGCGATCCCATTATCTCAATTGTAGCGACATAGTGCAACCGTTTCAAGACCAGGAGCTTTAATAGTTGCCAAAAGGAGGTTCACACGGCAGCAAGCGAGCTCAAAACCAGAGAATAACTGTACATGCTAAATCATGAATTAGTAACTGTATCCAATTTTCAAAATGTTACACCCCAACCATTTTTATTCAAAGTCAAGCAAAGTAATTGTCAAAGTCAATAAGGACTTAAGTTGAACAAATAATTTTTATGGGGCTTAATTTGTAATTACAAGTACTTAAGGGCCAAAAGTATATATAAAGACATTTAGGGATTCGTTTTCTATTTATTGGAATTAAAGGAGTAAATGGTATATTATATGAGGGATGGGGACTTTAGTTGCAATTTTATAATGGTTATCCACTAACTTAAAGGATAATTGATCTCTTTTCGGTCATTTTGGGGGGATAAAAACCGAATGGAGAAGTAGAGAACGAAACCATGGAAGGAAAAGGAAGGAAATGGAAGAGAAAAAGAAAAAGAATGGAGGGATATGTTCCAATTTTACAAGGTCAGGTTCTCAATTTCTCAATTTCCCCCTTTAATTTAGAGAGGTAAGTATAAGGTAAAGTTATCTCCTTTAGGGTTTATGGAACTTATCTTTAAAACTTTGAAGTTAGCAAGAACTAGGTGTTATTGATGTGTACTCAAGGTTTTAAATAAGAATATAGTAAGGAAATGTTTATTTGAAAATCGGAGTTGAAGAAAGTAGAATTTTGGAAATGGGTTGTGAGATAAAAGATATATTCTTGGAGTTTCTTATGATTATATGATGTTAAACGCTTAAATTAAGAATTTTAGATTGGAATTCTCCATTTTCTTAAAAGCTATTTTTGAGCTATTATAGTACAGGTGTTAATTCTGAAATTCTGCCCAGAAAAGTGCTATTTCTGTCAATGGTTTCGATGCCAAATTTCAATATATAGAAATTGGCTATATTGTGGAATTTTAGTGTTGTTTTTGTCAAACTTTGGATTTCCAGATTTTTAAAGGTTTAAATGAATTTATATGACAAATATTGAAGTCTATGTATTGGACTAACTATGTATAGAGGTTGTATATGTATAAGGTAGTGGTTTTAAGGAACTGTGAGTGGTGTAATAGATTTGATAGTGTAGGGTGATCGGTTGATAAATCATTAAAGAAAAGAAAAGTTGGGAAATTGAAGATGTAAGAGTAAGTATAAAAGTTGAAAAGTTAAGTGATGGATTCATATTAATTTAATTGTTAGGTTTTAATTCGAGAAATTATACCGTTATTTCAGAAAGGGATGTGGAAGCTTGGAAAGCTCGTCAATTTAATCAGATTTCTATCCATAGATCTATGAATGGAAAAAAATATAAATATATTCAAGTATTGATAAATTAATTATACTACTACATTATGTGCACTTATATATTTGATTACATGATTGTTGTGGAAATATTCTTTCATTATGATATTTGTGGAATTCAAAGATTAAATATGAAATATTTGTGATTTGGAATGTCAGACATGTGATATTAAGATGGACAAGAAAAAATACTCATGATTATATACTTCTTCTAGTTTACTGAGGAGCATTGATCGTGTTCTATACTACACTAAGGGTTGACTGGTGATAAAAAGATCATGACCGTGTACATATAGTTCACTGAGGGGCCTGGTCGTGTTCTAAAATTGATCATTAGAGGTCTTTGAAACCCACTTTCGTACATGGAGGGAGCCAAAGGCCTGTGGTTAAAGTACTTGGCCCGAGAGACGGATTTCAGATTTTAGTTAGAGGGTACTTTTTTGTAGATCACAGATAGTGTGATGGGATGATGATATAGATATCAGCTGATGACTATATCGTGAATATGAGATGATATTTACAAAGTTATGAAAATGTCTCATTTTTTGCTATAATTGTGTGAGGCTATCATGTGAATTATTAAACGATATGAACTTGATGTCTATGTTATGTATGAGAAAAATGTTTAAATGAAAAAGTATAATTATTTTCGAACTCTTCCACTCACTGAGTGATAAACTCATATTTTTCCATGATTTTTCTTACGGTAGTATTAGTCTTTGATAGCTTGAGGAGCCTGGTGGTTTTATAATTAGAACCACATGACATATTGAGTGATACGATTCATTTTTGATAAAAGATGAAGTAATTATTTCTGGCCAATTGTATTATATTTTTTATAAACATTTGATTTTAGTGCATATTTTGTAGTAGCTCATGGTTAGCCTTGGTGATGGATCTAGCATCTAGTCATCATTTATCATCGGTGCACATCACGTTTCTAGTCCACTAGAGTGATTCGAGACGGGTCCTGTCAAAGTGATATTAGTTTTGAAAGTTTTCATAGTTCTTGCATTGGCATATGATGCATATTCATTGCATATGGTTATATGTCGTGGTGGTGGAAATTACGAGCTCTCAGACTCGAATGTATGGAACCAAATATGATAGAAAAATATTTTTAATAGATCCAAAAATGATTAGTATGTAAGTATGATAGTTGCAATGATCTGATGGTTGATAAAGTTATTAGTTGTTGGATTGGAACCATGGTATATGTAAAATATTAAGAGCTAAACAGATTTTGATGATTTTGCAGGTTGTTTATGTATAGGCATTCAAAGTGATAGATGGTACAACCATTTAAGTATCAATTTATTTGTAAAATTACATGATTTTTTATGTATACATAAGAAAATCTTTAATTATAGCTTGCACAATAATACAAGGAAATGATATAATATGTGTAATTGGTGATAATCTGTGAGGGATTTTGATTATGTCGGGGAGCTAAATGATTTTGATTATGTCGGGGAGCTAAATGATTTTGATTATGTCGGGGAGCTAAATGATTTTGATTATGTCGGGGAGCTAAATGATTTTGATTATGTCGGGGAGCTAAATGATTTTGATTATGTCGGGGAGCTAAATGATTTTGATTATGTCGGGGAGCTAAATGATTTTGATTATGTCGGGGAGCTAAATGATTTTGATTATGTCGGGGAGCTAAATGATCATTAGCGCTATCGAAAATTGTGGTGAATTGTGGTCATACCTTTGGGACGAGAGTAGGAAGCATGTTGGTATATACTTATGCTATATGAGAGGACAAAATGATAATATTATATAGGATGTTGATCAATGAAATACATTGTTTTATTATGCATATTACGCATTGAAGAGATTAACATTCATGTGTACTTCGAGAAAAATATAGGATGGGATTATGACTACCTTGACCAATTATATGGTAGGTTACAAAATGAGAGAGATTAGTGATAAATTAGGTTGAAAAAAAAAAAAAAAGGAGGAATAGAGATAAAGTCTAGGTGTTGTGTTTTTCTTTCTTTATTTAAGAAATTGGTAAGCTCAAGTTTCTTACTTTAGTACGGGTAAGTATTAAGTTGTGCAAAATTTTGGATTCTCTCTACATGTAGTTGTGGTGCCTTAAAGAATTAAATGGACAATGAAACTTTGTGGCGTGGAAAGAAAAGGATGAGGAATTGAAAACTGCATTAGTAAGTTGTGTGTTGTATATGGGCATAACTGAAAAGTGAAATGGAAAATTACAAGAGAAGAAGATAAGCTGAATAGGTATATGGGTATTGCAGGGAGTGCATATTTATAGAGAAGGAGAAATAAGAAATGTAAAATGAAAAGTTGAAAATATCATATATTGGTTCATAGGAAAGTTATTCGAAGTATAATAAGGAAAGAATGAACTTTGGGCCTTGTTAAAGGTTGTTGGAGGAATCATTCATTATTTTTGCTTTATTTTCCAATATGTTCGACTTCTAGTGGATTGAATTTTGAGGATGAATTTCTTTGAAGTGGGCAAGATTATTACACCCCACTCATTTTTAGTCAAAGTCAAGCAAAGTAATTAGTCAAATTCAAAGTTAATAAGGATTTAAGTTGAAAAAATAATTTTTATGGGGCTTTATTTGTAATTACAAGTACTTAAGGGCCAAAAGTATATATATAGACAATTAGGGATTTGTTTTCTATTTATTGGAATTAAAGGTATATTATATTAAGGATGGGGACTTTAGTTGCAATATTATAATGGTTATCCACTAACTTAAAGGATAATTGATCTCTTTTTGGTCATTTTGAGGGGACAAAAACTGAATGGAGAAACAGGAATGAAACCATGGAAGGAAAAGGGAGGAAATGGAAGAGAGAGAGAAAAAGAACGAAGGGGTAGGTTCCAAGTTTACAAGGTCAAGTTCTCAATTTCCCCCTTTGATTTAGAGAGGTAAGTATAAGAATGTGAAATTATCTCCTTTAGGGTTTACGGAACTTATCTTTAAAAGTTTGAAGTTAGCAAGAATTAAGTGTTGTTGATATGTATTCAAGGTTTTAAATAAGAATAGAGTAAGGAAATGTTTATTTGAAAATTGGAGATGAAGATAGTAGAATTTTAGAAGTGGGTTGCTAGATAAAAGAGATATTCTTTGAGTTTCTTCTGATTATATGATGCTAAACACTTAAGTATTTGAGATTGGAATTCTTCATTTTTAAAAATCAATTTTCGAGCTATTATAGTACAGGTGTTAATTTTGAAATTCTACCCAGAAAAGTGCTATTTCTGTCAACGGTTTCGATGCCAGATTTCAATATACAGAAGAAAAGTTGGGGAATTGGAGATGTAAAAGTAAGTATAGAAGTTAAGAAGTTAAGTGGTGGATTTATATTAATTTAATTGTTTGGTTTTAATTCGAAAAATTAAGTATAGAAGTTGAGAAGTTAAGTGGTGGATTTATATTATTTTAATTGTTTGGTTTTAATTCGAAAAATTATACCGTTATTTCAGATAAGGACGTGGAAGCTTGAAAAGGCTCATCAATTTAATCAGATTTATATCCGTAGATCCGTGAGTGGAAAAAAATTTAAATATATTCAAGTATTGATAATTAATTATACTATTATATTACGTAAGTATATATTCGATTACATGATTATTATGGAAATATTCTTTCGTTATGATAGTTGTGGAATTCAAAGATAAGATATGAAATATTTGTGATTTGGAATGTAAGACACGTGATATTGAGATGGATCAGAAGAGTAACCATGATTATATATTTCTTCGAGTTCACATGATTGTGTTCTATACTACACTGAAGCATCGACTGGGGATGAAGGGGTTGTTACCGTGTACATATAGTTCACTGAGGAGCATTGACTGTGTTTTAGAATTGATTATTAGAGGCCTTTAAGACCTGCTTTCATGCACGGAGGGAGCCAAGGGCCCCTTGCGAAAGTGCTTTGCCCGAGGAGCGAAAAATGGGTAAATTAGGCCCAATGCCCTAAAAAAATTAACTAATTTGATTAATACTCTATTAATCAATTGAACAATTTCAAAACGTAATTAATACGTTATAACC
>NC_036256.1:747406-759410 GCF_002742605.1 Olea europaea var. sylvestris | reverse complement strand
AAAAAAAGTACTTATTCTGTCACCTTTTCATAGATAAGGGAATGAATGTCACTTTTTGGGTTATTTTGTCACTTCTTTATTTTTTCACTTTTTTTTTTTTTTTAGTTTGTCACTTTTTTTGAATTTTGTTACTTTTTGATTATTTGTCACTTTTTTTTTTTAATTTGTGTCATTATTTTTTGAATTTGTCACTTTTTTTTTTTAATTTGTGTCATTATTTTTTGTATTTGTCACTTTTTTTTTTTAATTTGTGTCATTATTTTTTGAATTTGTCACTTTTTTAAAAAAAAAATGTCACTTTTTTTTTTTTTAATATTTGTCACTTTTGTTTTTTGATTTGTATATCTTTTTTTATTGTTTATCACTTTTTTTCAATCACCTTATTGATTTCTATAATTTTTTTAGTGACAAACATTACTTTTTAATAAAGTAATATTGTATATTATTTTTTAATAAAAAAATTGACACTTAACTTTTAAAAATGACATTGTATCACTTATTATTATCATTATTATTATTATTATTATTATTAAAAAGTGACAATTTTTATTAAAAAAAAAAAAGTGACATTGTGTCACTTTTTATTATCACACAATATTTTTTACTTTAAAAAAAAAAATCATATGATGTTTCTAGACCTCTAATTTTAAGGGTATTTTTGTAAGTTGCCTTTTCAAATTTTAGTTAAAGGGTACATTTTTTGTGGATCACATGTGATGTGATGAGATGATGGTATAGATATCAGCTGATAACTATATCATGAATATGTGATGATATTTACAGAGTTATGAGAATGTCTCAATTTTTGCCATAATTGTATGAGGCTATCGTGTGAATTACTAAACGATATGAACATGATGTCTATATATGAGAAAAATGTTTAAATAAAAAAGTATAATTATTTTCGAAATCTTCTATTCACTGAGCTGTAAACTTATATTTTTTCACAATTTTTCTTACAGGTATTATTGGTCCTTGATAGTTTGAGGAGCCTAGTGGTTTTAGAATTAGAGACACACGACATATTGAGTGATATGATTCGTTTTGGTAAAACATGAAGTAATTATTTCGGGCTTATTGCATTATATTTTTCATAAACGTTTGATTTTGGTCAATATTTTATGGCAGCTCATAGTTAGCCTTGGTGATAGATCTGGCATTTAGTCAGCATCTACTATCGGCGCATATCACGTTTTCGGTCCATTAGAGTGATTCGAGATGGATCATGTCACCAAAAAATCCAATTGTGTATGACAGTTTGAACAGCAAAGGACGATTAATCAAGTCCGACAACAATTTTTCCAGCAAGCCTTACAAGGAGTCTTCTAATGAGGAATAAGGACACATTTACTAATTGAAAATGGTATTTCGAAGCGATGAGTCTTTACTCCACAAGGTGTCTCTTATAGCTTCACCTCATACAAAAGATCTTTCGTACGAGATCTATCATACGACTGGTTCATTTGACATATCTACATCTAGAGGTGGGCAAAAAAATTTGAAAAACCGATTGAACCAAATCAAGTCGAGTTGATTTGAACCAAAAAATCGGTTTAGTTGGGTTAACCATTATAAAGTCAAGTTAGGTTTATTTCGGTTTAAGAAATCAACCCTTCAATTAACCATTCTAACCCAATGATAATTTTTTCTTTTCATTTGAAAATTCATGTTTTTAAACTTAAAAAGTAAAATAATAAAACATAAATATAATTCTTTCTCAAATAATTTATTTACCTACTACACTTCTTTTACTAATACTCCAAATTTTAAAAGAAAAGAAAGCAAGAAGTGTTTGTTATAAATTCCAAATTTAGATTGTATCATTGCTTTCATTTTTCGTGTAATTGTTTGTTGTTAACTATCAGATATATGCGATGATTTTGAAAAATCAATTCATTGCCATTTATATATATGAATAGAAAGACAAAATTTTAAACCAAAAATGTATAGGTAATAGAAAGACAAAATTTTAAACCAAAAATGTATAGGCAATTATTTATTTTTTACTTTTTATAACTCGAACCAATGTCTAAATCAATTAACCAAACCAAATCGACACAAACCTATTTGGTTTGGTTAGGTTTGATTTCAATGGCTGAATTGGGTTGATTTGAGTTGGAATTTGGCCAAATTGACAAGAGTCGATTTCAATTTCGGATTGGACTCAAAACTAACCCAACCAAACCATGCTTAGGCTATATGGTGACACTTTTTAGAATTATTTAATTTGACATTCGATTTTATCCTGATTTAATCCAGTTGAACCTTTGGAACATTGACCCTTTTATTTTTTGGATCGATGCTCTAATCAATTTTCAAAGCACTACTATTATCAACAGTGCTGATATTTAAATGGCACAGGGTCACTACCATATTATTTCATAAAGTTAAAAATCATTTTATTTTAATTTATTATCAATATAACCGTGATTGAATTGCCACATTAGATGATGATTATCAGAACTATCGATAAATAAAGTAACATTGCTCCTATTACAATGTCAGTCGTGAAAATTTAGCAATGGGGAATATGTTTAGTTGTACTTGACCTTATTTAGCAATACATATTTAAGTCATTTTATTAACCACAATAAAAGCAAATCTCAACTTATTTACTTACAAAAATAACTTTGGGCTGACATATAATTAAGGGGAAAATTTAATAAGTAAGAGGTTATTTATCACCTATTTCAAAAGTAAGAAAAAAGGTTTCAAGTTTCAAAAATGAGATGTTTATTAAAATATATTTATGATTTAATTAATTAATTATATATTTT
The DNA here is from genome assembly GCF_002742605.1 of Olea europaea var. sylvestris. Taxonomy (NCBI): domain Eukaryota; kingdom Viridiplantae; phylum Streptophyta; class Magnoliopsida; order Lamiales; family Oleaceae; genus Olea; species Olea europaea. The sequence continues at coordinate 756,633 of NC_036256.1, read as the reverse complement.
ATTAAATAAATATATTAAGGTCACAAATCAATACAATTTGATCACAAATTTACAAATTTAGTTAGTTATATATTATTATTCGATCACAAATCAAAATTTTTATACGTCATAATTCAAAAATTTCATAGGTCATAGTTTGTTCATCAGTCACAAATCAAAAATTTATACGCCACAATTTTATTTATTGGTCGCAGATGACAAATATTATAAGTCACAATTTATTAAACGGTCACAAATTAACAATTTTTTAGGTTACATGTTATTTCTTGATCACAATTCCTCTTTCTCATTGGTCACATGTTGTTTGTTGGTCACAGATTAAATTATTTGTGATCGTCACCAATACTTGTGACCACCACTGTTGCCAGTCGTATCGACGTCACAACTGTCACCACAAAAACCACCACCACCACCATCTCCCGACAGCCTCATCATCTTAAACATTGCAACTAGCACCACCTTACCACCAACAAACTAGATACAGAATCACCAACTCCCCACAAATCCACCACCGTATAGTCGTCTCGCCACCACCCCACCACCACCACTGCAAAAGCCATCACAACATTGCCGTCGTCGCCACCACCCAACCATCTCCACCACTACCATAACCACCATTTCCAACAACACTCATTCACTATTAATAAAAAAAAACCATCGAATTACCAACACCTTACCTTTACCGCCATCACAAGATCCGCTACAGCCAAATTCACCACCATCACCGTACCCAACACTGGACACCGCTATCGCCAAATCTGCCATCACCTGCACCAAGTGCCTGTAGCACCACCATCACCACCAAACTACAATAGCGACAGGACAAAGCCGAGATGGAGATTGCCGTCGGTTAGAGCGCACTGGATGTAGATCGAGGTTGTTCTTTGCTACTCGCATCGGTCAACACCATCAACGACGAACAATAGAGGAATAGATGCATAAGACAAAAAAGAGAGAGAGAGAGATCACGCACGACGGTGCCTATCATCGTGCGTGATGCGACCGTGAGTGCCCGTCGTCGCGACAGTCTTCCAGTGTTGGGTATAGTGTAGGGGCGAGGCTGCAACACAGTGAGTGGCTGTGGTGAAGGCAGGAGAGAAGATGAAGAGAGGGGGGAAAATGGTGGCTGTGGAGGGATACAACTATGAAGAGAGAGAGAGAGAATGATAGAAATAATTTTAGGATTTGAGATTAAAATTGTATATTTAATATTTAAATATGATATATCTGAATTTTGAAAAGTGAAACTTGTCATCTGATTTTAGAACTTACATCTTTAAACATAGATTTTTGTGTAATTTCCACGTAATTAAGGGTGACGATGAGCCAAAACGAGCATAGTCGACCTCAAGCCCTTCCCAATACGCCCTGAATGGTGAACGCGGGAATGAGAAATATGGTCCTGTCTTGAATTCTGTTAACTATCTCGAATCTTTTTATATCTTTTATTTTTATCTCTTTTTATAAAAAGTAATATAAAAATAAAGCATAATGCTAAAAAATAATTAAATAGGACCCAGATGAACCTATCTAGAGTCCGTTTGGTGCACATTTTTGTTGATGAAAATGCATTTTAAACATCATATCGCGGATCCCCCATTAGAGTGTAGAAGTCAAAAATTGTGTGCTGATGTGACGGAAAAAATGCATTTTTGGCTCCAAAAATGCGTATCAAACAAGGGCCTAATCTTAAGGTCTAGGTCGGCGACCCCAAACCATCGAAAACCCCTATAAATTGAACCGGCGGTGTTTCAGGAAGTTGGATCCTACTGTAACCAAACAAAGTCGAAAATCAAAAGGGGTCATTTACCGTGCCACACCCAAAAGCCCCCAAATTCCAAATCACAGAAAAAATCTCCAAATCACGATGGCATCACCACCACATTCTCCCTCGTCTCTGCCTTTTCCCCTCGCCGCCGCCTCCTCCAACACCACGACGGCAAACAAAGTTTTGATTTTTCTTCTTATGCCGTACTTAATCCAAACAAAATTTGCAACTGCTGATGATGATGTTGCTATGGAATTTTCTATCGGAGAATTTCTGCTACAATACTTGAAGCAGCTACTTGATTACCACCCTAATGTGATAATTGACGCCAAGGAACAGGTCGAACATCTATATAAACAATTGAGTCTGTTCATAGACTCTGCCAAGGAATCCATGGAAAACCGCAATCCTAGTTACTTAGAGAAATATATTGTGAAGCAAGTTAGAAACTTGATTTATCGATCTGAAGATACTGTGGATAAATATATTTCCCTTGCAATCGTTCACAAATCCAGGAATCAATTCATTAAAGCTATTCATACGTTCGATTATGCTGCAATCCTCCGAAAACTGACGAGTGATATTGAGTCAATCAACGCGGAGGTCAAGAATATCTCTAACATCAAAGTTAAGATTGAGAGAGTTGAAATTGTTGACAGACACGACAATTATAAAAAGGTAAAATAATTATGCCATTGCTCTAAATTAGCAGTCCTGAGGTAACATTACTTGATTAGCTTTAGTACTGAATGTTGTTTTATGTCTTCTGTCAACCACAGGCAAATTTATGTGTAAATATCAATTAGTTTTGTTAATATGAGAAATCTTGATTAAAGTCTGAGTGAATGTTGATATTGTTCCCACAAGTGAATTTCGAAACATTTCAAAACAAGTGAATTTGGAAATCCACTTTAATGAATTGCCCCAGGTTGGAAATCATGAACGCAACAAGGGAAAAGATCCTTGACAAATTGATGACTTCCCCGTAGCACTTTCAAATTTATACTCGGGATAGGAGGACTTAATCTTAATATAGATTATTTTATGAAGATAATATCATTGGCTGAAATAAATTTCAGAAGTGAGAATTAATTCAATTAGAAATTACTCTTTTTTCTGATGGCTGTAATATTCAAATAATTAGAATAGTTAGATTGTTGAATAACTAGAATAAGAATACACATTTCTCATATTCTTGTTTCTTCTCGTGTTGTTTTTAATGTTTATTCAGTCAATGCTAAATTTGAAGAGAGTGATTTTTGCTGCGCTTCCTTCTCAATTGAAGTATAAATGATGAGCTTTTGTTTTCACTTAATTGGGATTGTTAGATAAAATTCAGTTATAAATACAATTCAGAAAGTTGATAACTAATAAGCAGATACACAATCAAACTGAGGTTCTCATATTCTTGTTTCTTCTCGTGTTGTTTTTAATGTTTATTCAGTCAATGCTAAATTTGAAGAGAGTGATTTTTGCTGCGCTCCCTTCTCAATTGAAGTATAAATGATGAAGGGTTTGGTCTCACCTCATCGGTTGTGGAAAGGACCGGTGATCAGTTTATCAGTGTGAGAGAAAGCTTCACCTGTTGAACTAACTTTTTGGGTTGAGAATGTCCAATATTATCCAATAAGATTCTGTATTTTCCTGTTGAATAGCAATTTCAAATAGAGTAATATTACTTATACATAATTATATATAGATTGATGTACACAGAGGAAAAAAAAAGTTTCGAAGAGAGAGGAAGGAAAAAAAAAAAGGAAAATTAAATCAGTTAAATTTTAATTTAAAATCATGTCATCTCATCAATGTGTGTAAATGATAATGTATATGTAGCCTCCAGGGCATATCTCCAAGTGGTAAAAGGGGAGGGTGGAGAAATTCAGCTTTGCTTGAGGGTGCTGCGTCAAGAGTTCGAATCCTGAAATATGGATTTGGCTCTTGAATAAGTGCAAGTGTACAAGCAGCATTCCATTCTGTACCCTTGGAGGCATAACCTGTGATTTACCTCCCTCACGATACTCCAGGGCAGGGTTAGTGGGAGACCCTTAAGGTTAGGGTTTAAACTTTTTTTTTTTTTTTTTTTTTTTTTTTTTTTTGAGCATGTTAGTTCTTTCCTTGTTACAAATTTCTTTCATTTTTGCTGTATACCTTTTTTTATTTTTTATTTTTCCTGATAAGTCATTTTTGCTGTGTACTTCATTTAATTATTAGCTTTCATTTCTGATCTAAGTTTTGCTCACCTTAAACAGGCTCCATTTGTAGAAGATGACAATGTAGTGGGATTTCAAGATGAGATGGAAAATATAATCACACTTCTCACCCATGGATCAAAGGAATTAGAAGTTATCTCTATCATTGGCATGCCTGGCATTGGTAAGACGACATTAGCAAAAATGATATATCACCACCATAAAATTAAGGATGGGTTTAGCAACCGTGCGTGGATTTATGTTTCCCAGTCTTATAATAGAAAGGAGGTGTTCCTGACAATTCTGAATCATTTTATCAAGCTTAATGATGAAATGTATGGGATGACCGATGAACATTTAGGTGAAGAGCTTTTTAAATTTTTAAAGGAAAGGAAGTATTTAATTGTGATAGATGATGTATGGACTCAAGAGGCTTGGAATCATCTTGAAAATGTTCTTCCTAAAAACAAGCAACAAAGTAGAATCTTACTAACTAGTCGCATATGGAGTGTGGCTAAGCATGCCAATCCATATCGGGATCCTCATAAATTGCGGCTATTAAGTCGTGAAGAAAGTTGGGCGTTACTCCAAAAAAGGGTACTCTTTTCAAAGGCCTGCCATTTGGATTTGATTAGGCATGGAATGCGCATCGTCGATCATTGTAAGGGACTGCCACTTGCCTTAGTGATAATTGGTAGAATTCTACTAGAAAGAGGGACTACAAGTTATTGGTGGGAAAAAGTTGCTAACTGTGTGAATACATATTTGTCTTTGGATCCTCAAGAACGCATGGACGAATTTGTAGCAAAGAGTTTCTACCAGTTGCCTTACCACTTGAAAGAATGTTTTTTATACTTCGGAATGCTTCCAGGAGATTTCCAAATCTCAAAGCAAGAACTGATTCGCATGTGGATTGCCGAAGGATTCATACAACAAAAGAACAAAATGAGCTTGGAGGATATTGCAGAGCAGTTCTTGGAGGATCTTGTCGACCAGAATTTAGTTATGGTTGGAAAACGAGGGTCAAATGGTGCTATTAAAACCTGTCAGGTTCATGAAATGGTTCGTGAATTCTGCAAGAAGGAAGCTGAAGATGAAAATTTATTTCTAGAAGTTAAATTTGATGATCAGCGTTCATGTCTATTTTCTTACCTTAAATTGATAGAGGTACGTCGCCTTTGCATTCATTATGACATCTTGAAATTTCTTTCTTCAAAACCATATAGTTCAGGTGTCAGGTCTTTCGTGTATTTTTCATCGGAAAAAATTGTGCCGTTACCAGATGATATTTCTTCCATTGTTGGAGCCTTTGAACTGCTCAGGGTGTTAAGTGTTAGACCTCTCAATTTGGATCATTTTCCTATTGATATAACTCAACTCATTCATTTGAGGTACCTTGTTCTCTCTGGCAACTTCAAGATACTTCCTGCAGCTTTTTCCAACCTATGGAACATGCAAACTCTTGTAATTGAGACATCATCAAACACCCTTGTAATTGAAGCAGATATATGGAAGATGACTCAATTGAGGCACATAATTACAAATTCATCCACATCTTTGCCAATCCACCCTTTCAGAACTGGAAACAATGATTCTTTGATCCATGGAAACCTACAAATACTTTCTACAGTAGCACCTGAAAGTTGTAAAAAAGATGTCTTTGTGTGGGCTCCTAACCTGAAGAAATTAGGTATTCGTGGCCGATTATCTGAACTTTTGGAAGGCACTGGTGGATTCAATTATTTATGCAACTTGAATTATCTCGTAAATTTGAAGCTACTGAGTGATGTATATCCTTATCCACCTTTTGATGGCAGATTAATTAGCCTACCTCAAGTTGATGCATTTCCACCAAATCTAAAGAAGCTGACGATATCAGGCACCCTGCTTGATTGGGATCACATGTCTACTTTAGGAATGTTGGAAAATCTTGAGATCCTTAAGTTGAAAGATGATGCATTTAAGGGAAACCAATGGCAGACGGAGAAGGGGGGATTCCGTAATCTCAAATTTTTGTATATTGGAAGAACAGATTTAGTTTCTTGGCGGACTTCTGCTCATCACTTACCAAGCCTCAGGTGCCTTCATCTTAAGCACTGCAGTAAACTCAAAGCAGTTCCATTGTGCTTGTCGCGTGTTTCAAACCTCCAGATAATGGACCTGTACTGCACCACCAAATCAGCAGCTGCTTCTGCTAGAAGAATTCAGCAACATAAGCAAAGCATGCGAGCCCAGAAAGAAAACCAGGGCACTGGATTTAAACTTTCCATTTATCCTCCAAATTGATTACAATGATCTTTGTATGTTTAAAAATAAAAATGCTACAGGTATTAAATTTTCATTTTGATGCTTTTTTTGCTTTGATACTTCTACTTCTATTGAAAGCTTAGGCACGTTTGGTTGTTGTTTCTGTTTTTACTTTTTACTTTTGAATTCATTTTCTATTTTACATTTTGAGAAATTATTTTAAGATTGCGAGAAATGCGTTTGATTTGTCATTCTGAAAAAGAGAGAGAGAGAGAGAGAGAGAGATGGATATTTGTATTTGGGTAACTTGTGTGATTTTATTCAGAAATTTTTAAGGTCATTTTCCTTGTTTTGAGGTTTTTGAGTAACGTCAAAAAGTCATTTTAAATTTTATGTTGTAAAATTTTCCTTGTTTTCGAGAACGCATTTTTAAAAATAACTGAAAATGGCTTGAAAATGGAAAACCAAATGCACTTTTAGTTTTTTGTATAAACTAGTGCTGGAGGCTCATGGCCTAGATTGGCATTTTTCATTGCCCAAGTGTTCGAGTCTAACAACGCCAATGGTAAGGCCTTTGTTCCTGTGCCCTCTTGTAAAAAATATTAAAAAAATAAGTAGGCTCCCTCAAAATTATAGCGTCTAGAATAAGGTCAATCATATAACAGCCTTCTTATAACTCCACGTGAGAATACTACCCGACCCTTTTCCACGACACAGAAATGTGTACGAAGATAGGACCAAAATCGACCTCACTACTAAAACAAGATCCCAAAAAAAGTAAAAATAAATAAATAAATAAATAAAATTATAAAGATAAACTCTTTCATTCGTGCAGTTTATTTATTTATTTACTTTTCATTGCATTTTGAATTTTGATAAATCCTTTGAAAAAGTGTGGACCCAAGAGGCTACTAGCCATTCCTGTTTAACCGTTCAACATGGTTCAACCATTCACCAACCCAATCTTCACTTGAAAGGCCATGATTTCTCCTCTAAGCTTTAGCGTGCCCCAGTTTTGTAAGGGGTTCAAAAGTGACTCTTCTATAAGAAAATATACCTCTATATGCACGGTATTGAATATGATTGAATGATATATTAGACAAAATTTTATTATATTTTTTGTTTCTTAATATTGCTAAGGCTATTAATTTACTTTTAGGAAATAGTTTGGAAGGAAAATACTGTCCGTCACAATTGCATATTTTCTCAATCGTCGACATGCCCAACATTGGTAAAGACAACAGGCGATAAAAAGAAATTGGAGATTCTATAGTTAAATGGCATTCAAAGTCGTGCACGAGTTTTTGTTTACCAGTCCTCCTATAGTAGAAGAGAAGTTTTTCTTCAAATTTTTGGAACAGTTTTCCCAGCCCACTGTTGAGATGAATGGTAAGGCAATTTGGTTATCCAACGTAATATATATTGGAGGAAATAAGGTATTTTATTGATAGAAAATGGTCGCTAACTTTGCTGGTCCAAATGTTCATCAAATGTTTCTCATGTATAGACAGATTTATAGAAAGAGGCATTTTCAACAATGTCCAATTATAAGAGTTGGAGTTGAAAAGTGTACTTTTTTTTTATAATCCTTGCAAAAATGTCCAATTTTTAGATCAAAATGTCTACTTTACCCTCATGAAAAAATTAATCAATTTTATATCACTTTGGCACAATTTTTAAGAAGAGCAAATAACTTCCACGAGAAGCCACAATAATGTTGCTACTACCTAGATAAGTCCACTTGCTTACATTTTTAATTACATTTTAATCAATTATTCTAGAACAAATGAAGAAGAAGCAAAAATTTCATTAACATATACGAAGAAGTATATGATTCCAACTTCCAAGAAATCATTTTAAGAAATTTACTGTGGTAGAAATTTGAAGCTGATTAGGCTTTCATCATTTGTCGGTAGAAGGTATATTTCTTTGAACTCTATTTCTTCGAACTCTCATTTTTTTGATAAGTTTTATTTAGTAGTTGTTGTTATATATGTTCAAATCTCAATTTTTTGATAAGGTTTTTTTTCCCTTCAATGGACGAAATTATCTTGAGTATATATTTTTTGTACAATTTATCTTAAATAACTTAGTGAGATAATATACTTCTGTATTTAGAATATCATTTATGGTGGAATAAATTCTTGCAAAAATGGTGGTTGAAATTGAAGAAGATGATAAATACATGAAATCCCGTCATTTCATTCTCGACATTTATAAACGTCGAGAATGATATTTATACTATCATTCTCGACACTGTCAAATGTTGACAATAACATTAAAAATTTGAGTAAGTTGGGAAAATTTTCGTGTATAGCGATTCACATATTGCATGCAGGTAGCATTTTCGTTTTCGATTTTCGTTAGTGGTCGACAGTATTGTTGTTTATGACATGCAGATATGGGAGATGTTAAGAGATTTGATGTCTCGTATGGTGGTAGATTCGTCAACATAGACGACGGGTGGAAGTGGTTAGGGAACCGAACAACATCAATTGTTGTTCGACATGATATTACATATGAAGAGCTTGTATATAAATTATTCGAGAAGCTGAATGTTGATAGAATAAAGTTTCGAATTCAATTGAAATTTACAGTTCCGAACATGAATATACCCCCTGCTGATGTAGCCGACGATGAGGATTTGCAATGGTTTATGTCTGTTCACACAGAAGCGGCGTTGTGTGTAATTGCAGATGAATATAATGCTGGAGAGCACGAATTGCATGTCGGAGTTGAGCCTTTGTCACCAATAGAAGTTGCATTGTGTGGACGCGATGAAGTCGGTATGTGCGAACTACAAGAGCCACAAACGATTGATAATATGGATGAAAGTTTAGGTGAAGGCAATTTATTTATTCGAAATGCAATTGAGTCGATTGATGAAGAGGACATTGTGGAGAATCATATATTCTTTAGCAAACAACAGCTACATACAATGCTTCAACTTAAGGCTTTGAAAGAGAAGTTTCATTTCAAGGTTAAAAAGTCGAATCCTAGATCTCTTGCCGTGTGTTGTGTCG
>NC_036256.1:739731-747306 GCF_002742605.1 Olea europaea var. sylvestris | reverse complement strand
ACTCCCATGAATGTTGGAATATTATTGACTTTCATAACACTCCCCCTCAAATTGGAGAGTGAATATCAAGAACTCCCAACTTGTGTATCATTGTTGAGAAGGCTTCCTTTCCCAGTGGCTTGGTAAAAACATCTGCAAGTTGATTAGCTGAATAAACATACTTGGTTACAACCGAACCATCTTATATTTTGTCACGAATAAAATGGCAATCAATCTCTATATGTTTGGTTCTCTCATGAAAAAGGGGATTGGCCGCTATGTACAAGGATGTCTTATTGTCGCAATATAATAATGCTGGCATCTGATGTAATATTCGCAAGTCTTTCAGCAATGAATGTAGCCAGGATAATTCACAACACATACCTGTCATGGCTCTATATTCGGCTTCAGCTGAGGACAGAGATACAGTTTTTTGTCTTTTTGTTCACCAGGAAATAAGAGAAGGTCCCAAAAATATACAATAACCTGTGGTGGATTTACGAGAAGTTGGGCAACCTGCCCAATCTGAATCACAGAAGGATCGCAAAGATAAGTCATTCTAAGAAGAAAAGAACAAACCTTGTCCTAGATTATTCTTCAAATAACGCAACATACGCATTGCAGCTTCTATATGTGGTTTGCATGGTGCATGCATGAAACTACTCAGTACATGAACCGAATAAGTGATATCCGATCGAGTAATTTTCAAGTAAATTAGGCGTCCAACAATTCGCCAATATTGAGAAGGATCTCTAAGCAAATCACCTTTGTCCGAGAGCTTAACATTCTGCTCCATTGGAAATTTCACGGATTTAGCTCCCAAAAATCCACCATCTTTTAGAATTTCCAAAGTGTATTTTCTTTGCAAAATGGAAATATCTTTCTTTGAACGAGAGACTTCAATGCCCAAAAAATATTTTAAATCACCTAAATCTGTAATCCGAAAGTGATTATGCAGAAATTGCTTAAGAGCTTATATGGCAGTGACATCATTACCTGTAATGAAAATGTCATCAACATCTATTAATAATGCTGTAAAGGATTTGCCTTTCCGACATGTGAATAATGAATAATCTGTTTTGGATTGAACAAATCCAACAGCTTGGATAGATGTAGAGAACTTGGCAAACCATTGACTAGAGGCTTGCTTTAAGCCATACAACGGCTTGTTGAGTCGACACACTAAGTTCTCCCCCTGTCGCTAAAAACCAGGAGGCGGAGACATATAAATTTCTTCATGAAGATCGCCATGAAGAAAAGCATTATGGACATCAAGTTGGTGAAGAGACCAATTCTAGGCAGCTGCCAAAGCCAATAAACAACGGACAGTAACCATCTTAGCAGTGGGAGAAAAAGTGTCATTATAATCGATACCTTCAAGTTGCATGTATCCCTTTGCAACTAAACGAGCTTTGTAACGTTCAAGAGTACCATCAGAGTTGCATTTAATTTTATAAACCCAACGACAATCATCTACAATAGTTAAAAAATACTTAGCACCAGAGAGAGAGGGAATCTTGAAAGGACCTCAAATATCACAATGGATTAATTCCAAAGGCTTGACTGATGAAATTGAACTAGTAGAAAAAGAAAGTCGAGTCTGTTTTGCGAGTGCACAAACATTATAAGTGTTATTGAACTGGAAGGGAAAATTCAACAAATTTTTTGCCATAAAGTCTAATCTAGAGAAAGATAAATGCCCTAATCGACAATGTCATAAATGTCTGGAAGATGTGGCTGGAGAGCATGATGAATTGGTGGTAATAGCTGCTGCAGATTTTAGTTTGTGTTTTGGGTTCTTCGCTCTCATTGAAACCAAGTAATAGAGCCCGTCTCGTTGTTTATCCAAACCAATCGTCGTCTTCTTCATCAAGTCCTGCAAAATACACCAACGAGGAAAGAAGATTACTGAACAATTGAGATCTCTTGTAATTCGACTCACAGACATTAGATCCACCTTACAAGATGGCACACCAAGTACATTCTTTAAAGAAATAGCCGAATTCAAAGGTAAATTTCCAGTAGATATAATTGGAGCCTATTTTCCATTTGGCATAACAACTGTGGCAAAGAAGTATTTTTCTTACTGTTGACAAGTAAGGTTGGAGATGAGGTAATGTGGTCTGTTGCACCACTATCAATGATCAACTGAGATTGTGACAAACCTAGGGAAATATTAGCATCATCTGCCTTAGGAGTGACCGAGTGTGATGTTTCTTTACCGTGTACAATAGATAGTTTCTGTTGAATTTGTAAATCAAAGAGCCCATTCGTCATCGATTGAATTTCCTACATCATTAGACCATTTTTATGCTGCTAACTGAAGACTGATGGCTGTTGTTGTGCATAGAATAAGTGTTCCTTTGATTGGTTCTAGTTGGTACATGCATTGGGTGTCCCGATGGATATCCATTTAGCTTCCAACATTTTTCTCGCTCATGATTGTCTTGATTACAAAAAGAACAATGCAAAGGTTTGTGATTAGATGAGTAAAGGTCGAGAAGAACCTTGTTCATGTCAAATAGCCAGAGTTACCAGTTCATCCCTCTGAACAACCATAGCAGAGGTTTTTGTTGTCTAACTTATAGCACCTAAGTTGCGCTGTTTTCTTCCTGTAAAATGGAAGAGTAAGCTTGGGAAACATCAACAACGGATTCATCAAAAGAATCTGTCCTCGAACAGCACTATAAGACTCATTGAGTCCCATGAGAAATTGCATCAATCTACGTCTCTTATTGTCTGTGCCACATGATCATATAGTGTCATTATAGGAGCCTAGTTCATCCCACAATTTTTTAAGTCTCGTGTAGTAGGCCGAAACAGTCATTTGATCTTGAGCAAGACAAGCTATGTCCCTTTCAATCTAAAATATATGAGTGGCATTGCTTTGAGAAAAACGATTTTGGAGATCTTTCCATACCTCCTAGGCAGTAGTTAAAAAAATGATGCTATCTGCAATATCTGGTGTGAGTGAATTAAGAATCCATGATAGCACCATATCATTGCATCTTTTTCGTGAGGCATACTCTTTTGGATTGTCTGTGGCTGATGGTGCTTTGGTTGTTTCGTCTACGAAACCCAATTTGGATTTGGCATTTAAAGAGATGACCATGGCTCTCTTCCAGGTCGAATAATTATCCCCATTTAGAGGTTTGGAAACAAGAATCATCCCAGGATGGTCGGAATGATGGAGTGAGTAGGAATTTGTAGAATTTGCAGCATCTGGCGCCTCCGTTCAAAGGTTGTTCGTTTGCCATATCAATGATAAAATAGCAACAATAAGAATGAAAAAGCTAGGGTATGATTCCCTACTCTGATACCATGTAAAGGAAGGAGAAGAATGAATATTTCATTAAATCACAAGATACACATTTATACAATTATTTTCCTGTAATTGTCCTGATCTATTCTAAGTAATTAAAGAATAATAGGAATCTAAAATTTGTAATTATCATACAGTCAGTACACCTCATATTACTCCCATGAATGTTGGAATATTATTGACTTTCCTAACAAGCTCCAAGCACATTCTGTTAAAAAATTCTATTTATGCATTTGAATAGTTTGTCACTTCAGGTTATGAGGCCAATAAAGGTTTAACTATATTCATTAAAATTATGTTGGATCATAAGGATTTCAAAATCATCATATTTTTAGATGTTACCAATGCTATGGTCATTGACCTGACTTGTGTCATCTACGGACATCTGATGAGGGTGCTTGGATTGATGTACTGATGGTGAGTTTTGAATGTGCCTATGCTGCTTGAGAGTTTTTATTGCTAGTGACAGATATGTGGATGATGAGGGAAATGGAGATACTAGTTTAGAAGTAACTTTGAGTTAAAAGTTTGATTAGATGACATAGATATAAGTGCACTTTACATTGCACATTTACTTTTGGTTCCATAACAACGTAATAAAAATGCTATAGTTTAATCTGTCTTTTGGAGTTCAAATCAGATAAACACGATCAAATATAAATTTTGGGAAATTAGTTATAGGAAAAACATAATGATAATTTCATTATGAAAGAAAATAAAATCGAAAGTTAGGGTTCCTTCTGTCCCGTTTGTTTCCCATTTTTATAAGAATGAGAATGAAAAATATAACTGTTATCGACTTTACACAAGAGATAAAAATTCAAATTTGTTGGCTTGATATGATGGATAACATCATAACGATCATATTTTTTATTTTAATAGAGAAGGAATGAGAAACAAACAGAGACTAAATGCTGGATGTATGTGTGCTAAATATTCATCATCATTTACATCAACTTGATAATCACGATGATAATAATTAAGATGTGATATGTACGGTATGATTGATGGTTGATTATTCTTACAAAAAGCAATGCTATTTTGTTGTATATGGAGATTGAGAATACTTGATGAAGAAATTATTGTATTTTTGAAATGTGGGGGTATTTAAAAATTTCAAATAAGATACATCTTACATTTATTATTATTTGTGAGAAATTGACTTTTGAAAAGTGTTAGAAATGAAATTGGAAATATTCCAGTGAAATACAAGAGTTGAATGGACTCGTCTATGTAAGAGTTGTATGAGGCTGTGGCTATGGGATTGAACTATTCCCTAGAGATACTTACAAGAATCAATATTAGAGCGTATGGCCATTAATAGCACTACTCATAATGAACTGGGCCTAAATCGATACTGTGTGTAGAACAATTGATATTTGGCCAAAGGAACCTAATTCAAGGTTAGTCCATCATAATTTAGGTTATAACTTAAGAATAAAAGTTTCAACCTTTCAGTTTTTAGTTTTAACAAAAAATTAAAACACCATATTTCATAATATGACTTACATTTTTATTGGGATAATTTTCATTATTGCGGGGGTTAAGTTTTACACTATAAAAGGGAGTCAATTTTATAGTTTGGTATAACTTGAAGTATTGTCCTTTCTATAATTTTATACTATATTCATACTATTTTGACAACTCGATGAGAGACTCATTTTTTTGTTTGTTCCCCATTAATTTTCATTTTGTTACATTTCATTTTACTCTCTCTTATTTTCAACCACACAATCTTTCATGAAATAATATTACACATAAATAAAAAACTTTTTTTTTTTTTTCAATCACTCATTTTTCAAAAAGACACTATCCCACCTATTTTCATTTCTACAAAATAGGGGTCAAACGGTGGCTCACTTATCTCCCTATGGTTGTGTCCATAGAAAGAGAGTCACGTGGGTTTTATTTTGGAGCTGTGTAGTGTCAAAAGAACCTGTGTGAAGGGAAGGCAACACGACTTTAGAACAGCGTCTTCCACTTGACTCAATGCTTGTTTTATAAATCTCTTTTCTATTTTATGCTCATATTATTATTTAAATATATTCGTTATGTTATATAAATTGATTTTGTTAATTGATAAAAAATTTATACACAAATCACCCATTTTCCCAACAAATAAAACTAAGTCTGGAGAGGAGATTCAGTAGAATGTACTGTTTGTTTAGGCAAGATCGAGAAAGAAGATGAGATCAGGGAACTGAGATGTGATCATCTGTTTCACAGAGTTTGTTTGGATAGGTGGCGGAGTTATGGTCACATGACATGCCCTCTTTGCCGGAATAATCTAAAGCTGCCGCCATTCATGGAGGAGCTCCCCTAGAAAATGATTCTTATTAATTTCTGCACCACCACATCCAAGGATGATCGGTGTACTTGGTGGCTGCGATGACTTGTTCGTTCATTTGTTTTCTAACTTGCTGCCTTCTTGTTGATGGTGCATTTTTAGTTAATTTCTTTGGTTCAATTTGAATGGCATTTAGAGAAATCGTTTTCAGTCCAAGCAAAATAGTTAATTAAATATTTAAGGGTGTAATACAGTTACAAAAACTGTGAAAATATTTCATAACGACAACAAATCATCATTAGTAACGTGAGTGTCATATAACAATTACGATAACTGTATTAATAGAAAACTTCATCATACAAGTAAATGTTAAATTAATGCTATAATATCAGCATATATATACCTCATAGATCCTATTAAATGAGTCATTATTCCTTGTACTAAATTGAACTTGTAATTTAATGTCACTAGTGCTACCATCTAAACTAATCTTAAACACCACTGATGGTAAATAACATTATTCTAAATTTTAACAATTTTCTAAGCCTCTTTATTTTACATTTTAATTTCTGAGAGGCTAGAATATTGAGAAATACATCATCAAGAAAGAAAAGGAAAAGGCAATTCGTTGTTGTGATGCATGTTTCTTAGTTCGGAAAAACTCGGTATATAGCCCCCTCACATGTATTAATTGGCATGGGCCCTCCTGCCCCTCATGTGATGGGAGTATACACCAAGCTATAAGGATCGATGTACAAGTGGCTTTATTCTTTTTAGTTAGAAACACGATAAGCGTGAAAAGCAAAGTTAATTTAAGTAATTTTTGTATCCAAAATTTAGATAAATTAATTTTTTTTTAAATAATAGAAACCCTTACATTCTTGTCAAAACTAACATACATAATCCAAGGTCTAACTTTAGTGAACGGAAAAAATTAAGCCTTACTTTGTTTTTTTTTTTTTTTTTAAATAATAGATAACCTTGCATTCTGGTTAAAACTTACATATTTCCAAGTTCTAACTAGTGAATGGAAAAAATTAAGCCTTACATTACCGTCAAACATGCTCTGAACCTGGAAAAGCATCTAAAGGGCCCAAAATGTTTCCAGTACAGTGGTGGTCGCCTCTACCAGATTGGACGAAAGTCATTTAAATTTTATCTCCAACGGTGAGAAAATACAAACTTAGAAATGATCCTAAAACTCGAACTTATTTTTAGTGTGATCTCAAAGCTTTGCTTTGAATGGTGTTTGGGATTCCGCACTTCAAAAAGTTTTTAATGATACATCTATAGTACAATAGCCTATGTGTCCCAAACCAAAGACAACGAGCTAGGCCCGACCCCCTTTTCAGAAGATGAGATTAGGATGAAAGTGTACTTTCTACTCCACAAGTAAATTCATTCATGTTTCACGGACTGAGTTATAACTCCTCTAACATGATTAATCATGCCAAGTGTCTCTCAATTGGTGCATTAAATGATTGGCTATGTTAACTCGTAAACAGTTTGTTTATGCAAAACCAAATACAAATAAATTTTGTTTTTTCATCTGGATAAAGATATTAATCTAGAATGGTTTATAAAAAATATACATCACACATGAAATAGCTCTACATAATTTTTCACGGACTGAGTTATAACTCCTCTAACATGATTAATCATGCCAAGTGTCTCTCAATTGGTGCATTAAATGATTGGCTATGTTAACTCGTAAACAGTTTGTTTATGCAAAACCAAATACAAATAAATTTTGTTTTTTCATCTGGATAAAGATATTAATCTAGAATGGTTTATAAAAAATATACATCACACATGAAATAGCTCTACATAATTTTGAGTTGAAATTCTATGAAGTTATAATTGAGCCTATTTTTTAGACGAAGGAAACGCAATTTTTTTTTTTTTATTATTATTATTATTATTATTATTATTATTATTATTATTATTATTATTATTATTATTATTATTATTATTATTATTATTATAG
>NC_036256.1:720075-738637 GCF_002742605.1 Olea europaea var. sylvestris | reverse complement strand
AGCATTTTCGATGTGACTCCCAATGCTTACTTTCTAAATCTCTTCTCTATTTTATGCTTATATTATTATTGAATCATATTTGTTATGTTATATAAATTGATTATGTTAATTGATATAAAATCTATTCACAGATCACCTATTTTTCCAACAATCTAAAATCATGTTTGGATGATTTGTGTAGATAAATTGTATGTGTGATTATTTCAAATATGTAGATGAAAGGAATTAATTTTCTCTGCAAGTTGCATTTTCTAAATGGGGAAGTGAGTTCCCACATGCCTAACATTAGAAGGAAAACAGTTGTGATGAATTCAAAATCGAGAAACATTTGAATGGTTTATCTTAGTCATCAAGCATTCTTTTGTTCCAAAACTGAACTATCATCTGTCCACTTCCATCTTTTGAAATTACGAGCTTTTGGAAAATAATGGTAACTGTTGTAAAAAAATTTAACCACTTCGTTTATGAAAATTAATCTGAAATTAAAATGTTGAATGTGTAGATTTTAATTCTAATGTATTTGGGATTTAATTATTTTCAGTTTTATTACCCCGTTTGGTACCCATTTTTTTAAGAATACATTTTTCTCTCTCTTCTTTTCAACCACACATTCTTTATTAAAATAATATTATACGTAAATCAAAAAAAATTCCTTATTTTTTAACCACACACTTCCCATCAAGTTACTATTCTAAAATGTATTTTTACATAAAAATAGCTCTCAAACACCATTTTAATTTTGATGTTGCAAATTTGTAAATAGAAGGTTGATTTCAAAATTTAATTTTTAGAAAGTGAATGTTTTGACTTTAACAGATATTCATATTAGTTTGATAATTACTAGCAATTGCAATTTGTGATGGTATAGTATTATGTGGGACCAACAACAACAACAACAATAATCATCATCCTTAAATTGATTTATTATACCACCTATTTTGTTTGTTAATCACCGTATAAACTTTTAACTTTTGGCCTGTTGTATCGACACGAAGCTCTGTAAAGGAAGGAGAAGAATGAATATTTCATTAAATCACAAGATACACATTTATACAATTATTTTCCTTTAATTGTGTTGATCTATTCTAAGTAATTAAAGAATAGTAGGAATCTAAACTTTGTAATTATCATACAGTCAGTACACCACATATTACTCCCATGAATGTTGGAATATTATTGACTTTCATAACACTCCCCCTCAAATTGGAGAGTGAATATCAAGAACTCCCAACTTGTGTATCATTGTTGAGAAGGCTTCCTTTCCCAGTGGCTTGGTAAAAACATCTGCAAGTTGATTAGCTGAATAAACATACTTGGTTACAACCGAACCATCTTATATTTTGTCACGAATAAAATGGCAATCAATCTCTATATGTTTGGTTCTCTCATGAAAAAGGGGATTGGCCGCTATGTACAAGGATGTCTTATTGTCGCAATATAATAATGCTGGCATCTGATGTAATATTCGCAAGTCTTTCAGCAATGAATGTAGCCAGGATAATTCACAACACATACCTGTCATGGCTCTATATTCGGCTTCAGCTGAGGACAGAGATACAGTTTTTTGTCTTTTTGTTCACCAGGAAATAAGAGAAGGTCCCAAAAATATACAATAACCTGTGGTGGATTTACGAGAAGTTGGGCAACCTGCCCAATCTGAATCACAGAAGGATCGCAAAGATAAGTCATTCTAAGAAGAAAAGAACAAACCTTGTCCTAGATTATTCTTCAAATAACGCAACATACGCATTGCAGCTTCTATATGTGGTTTGCATGGTGCATGCATGAAACTACTCAGTACATGAACCGAATAAGTGATATCCGATCGAGTAATTTTCAAGTAAATTAGGCGTCCAACAATTCGCCAATATTGAGAAGGATCTCTAAGCAAATCACCTTTGTCCGAGAGCTTAACATTCTGCTCCATTGGAAATTTCACGGATTTAGCTCCCAAAAATCCACCATCTTTTAGAATTTCCAAAGTGTATTTTCTTTGCAAAATGGAAATATCTTTCTTTGAACGAGAGACTTCAATGCCCAAAAAATATTTTAAATCACCTAAATCTGTAATCCGAAAGTGATTATGCAGAAATTGCTTAAGAGCTTATATGGCAGTGACATCATTACCTGTAATGAAAATGTCATCAACATCTATTAATAATGCTGTAAAGGATTTGCCTTTCCGACATGTGAATAATGAATAATCTGTTTTGGATTGAACAAATCCAACAGCTTGGATAGATGTAGAGAACTTGGCAAACCATTGACTAGAGGCTTGCTTTAAGCCATACAACGGCTTGTTGAGTCGACACACTAAGTTCTCCCCCTGTCGCTAAAAACCAGGAGGCGGAGACATATAAATTTCTTCATGAAGATCGCCATGAAGAAAAGCATTATGGACATCAAGTTGGTGAAGAGACCAATTCTAGGCAGCTGCCAAAGCCAATAAACAACGGACAGTAACCATCTTAGCAGTGGGAGAAAAAGTGTCATTATAATCGATACCTTCAAGTTGCATGTATCCCTTTGCAACTAAACGAGCTTTGTAACGTTCAAGAGTACCATCAGAGTTGCATTTAATTTTATAAACCCAACGACAATCATCTACAATAGTTAAAAAATACTTAGCACCAGAGAGAGAGGGAATCTTGAAAGGACCTCAAATATCACAATGGATTAATTCCAAAGGCTTGACTGATGAAATTGAACTAGTAGAAAAAGAAAGTCGAGTCTGTTTTGCGAGTGCACAAACATTATAAGTGTTATTGAACTGGAAGGGAAAATTCAACAAATTTTTTGCCATAAAGTCTAATCTAGAGAAAGATAAATGCCCTAATCGACAATGTCATAAATGTCTGGAAGATGTGGCTGGAGAGCATGATGAATTGGTGGTAATAGCTGCTGCAGATTTTAGTTTGTGTTTTGGGTTCTTCGCTCTCATTGAAACCAAGTAATAGAGCCCGTCTCGTTGTTTATCCAAACCAATCGTCGTCTTCTTCATCAAGTCCTGCAAAATACACCAACGAGGAAAGAAGATTACTGAACAATTGAGATCTCTTGTAATTCGACTCAGAGACATTATATCCACCTTACAAGATGGCACACCAAGTACATTCTTTAAAGAAATAGCCGAATTCAAAGGTAAATTTCCAGTAGATATAATTGGAGCCTATTTTCCATTTGGCATAACAACTGTGGCAAAGAAGTATTTTTCTTACTGTTGACAAGTAAGGTTGGAGATGAGGTAATGTGGTCTGTTGCACCACTATCAATGATCAACTGAGATTGTGACAAACCTAGGGAAATATTAGCATCATCTGCCTTAGGAGTGACCGAGTGTGATGTTTCTTTACCGTGTACAATAGATAGTTTCTGTTGAATTTGTAAATCAAAGAGCCCATTCGTCATCGATTGAATTTCCTACATCATTAGACCATTTTTATGCTGCTAACTGAAGACTGATGGCTGTTGTTGTGCATAGAATAAGTGTTCCTTTGATTGGTTCTAGTTGGTACATGCATTGGGTGTCCCGATGGATATCCATTTAGCTTCCAACATTTTTCTCGCTCATGATTGTCTTGATTACAAAAAGAACAATGCAAAGGTTTGTGATTAGATGAGTAAAGGTCGAGAAGAACCTTGTTCATGTCAAATAGCCAGAGTTACCAGTTCATCCCTCTGAACAACCATAGCAGAGGTTTTTGTTGTCTAACTTATAGCACCTAAGTTGCGCTGTTTTCTTCCTGTAAAATGGAAGAGTAAGCTTGGGAAACATCAACAACGGATTCATCAAAAGAATCTGTCCTCGAACAGCACTATAAGACTCATTGAGTCCCATGAGAAATTGCATCAATCTACGTCTCTTATTGTCTGTGCCACATGATCATATAGTGTCATTATAGGAGCCTAGTTCATCCCACAATTTTTTAAGTCTCGTGTAGTAGGCCGAAACAGTCATTTGATCTTGAGCAAGACAAGCTATGTCCCTTTCAATCTAAAATATATGAGTGGCATTGCTTTGAGAAAAACGATTTTGGAGATCTTTCCATACCTCCTAGGCAGTAGTTAAAAAAATGATGCTATCTGCAATATCTGGTGTGAGTGAATTAAGAATCCATGATAGCACCATATCATTGCATCTTTTTCGTGAGGCATACTCTTTTGGATTGTCTGTGGCTGATGGTGCTTTGGTTGTTTCGTCTACGAAACCCAATTTGGATTTGGCATTTAAAGAGATGACCATGGCTCTCTTCCAGGTCGAATAATTATCCCCATTTAGAGGTTTGGAAACAAGAATCATCCCAGGATGGTCGGAATGATGGAGTGAGTAGGAATTTGTAGAATTTGCAGCATCTGGCCTGCCTCCGTTCAAAGGTTGTTCGTTTGCCATATCAATGATAAAATAGCAACAATAAGAATGAAAAAGCTAGGGTATGATTCCCTACTCTGATACCATGTAAAGGAAGGAGAAGAATGAATATTTCATTAAATCACAAGATACACATTTATACAATTATTTTCCTGTAATTGTCCTGATCTATTCTAAGTAATTAAAGAATAATAGGAATCTAAAATTTGTAATTATCATACAGTCAGTACACCTCATATTACTCCCATGAATGTTGGAATATTATTGACTTTCCTAACAAGCTCCAAGCACATTCTGTTAAAAAATTCTATTTATGCATTTGAATAGTTTGTCACTTCAGGTTATGAGGCCAATAAAGGTTTAACTATATTCATTAAAATTATGTTGGATCATAAGGATTTCAAAATCATCATATTTTTAGATGTTACCAATGCTATGGTCATTGACCTGACTTGTGTCATCTACGGACATCTGATGAGGGTGCTTGGATTGATGTACTGATGGTGAGTTTTGAATGTGCCTATGCTGCTTGAGAGTTTTTATTGCTAGTGACAGATATGTGGATGATGAGGGAAATGGAGATACTAGTTTAGAAGTAACTTTGAGTTAAAAGTTTGATTAGATGACATAGATATAAGTGCACTTTACATTGCACATTTACTTTTGGTTCCATAACAACGTAATAAAAATGCTATAGTTTAATCTGTCTTTTGGAGTTCAAATCAGATAAACACGATCAAATATAAATTTTGGGAAATTAGTTATAGGAAAAACATAATGATAATTTCATTATGAAAGAAAATAAAATCGAAAGTTAGGGTTCCTTCTGTCCCGTTTGTTTCCCATTTTTATAAGAATGAGAATGAAAAATATAACTGTTATCGACTTTACACAAGAGATAAAAATTCAAATTTATTGGCTTGATGTGATGGATAACATCATAACGATCATATTTTTTATTTTAATAGAGAAGGAATGAGAAACAAACAGAGACTAAATGCTGGATGTATGTGTGCTAAATATTCATCATCATTTACATCAACTTGATAATCACGATGATAATAATTAAGATGTGATATGTACGGTATGATTGATGGTTGATTATTCTTACAAAAAGCAATGCTATTTTGTTGTATATGGAGATTGAGAATACTTGATGAAGAAATTATTGTATTTTTGAAATGTGGGGGTATTTAAAAATTTCAAATAAGATACATCTTACATTTATTATTATTTGTGAGAAATTGACTTTTGAAAAGTGTTAGAAATGAAATTGGAAATATTCCAGTGAAATACAAGAGTTGAATGGACTCGTCTATGTAAGAGTTGTATGAGGCTGTGGCTATGGGATTGAACTATTCCCTAGAGATACTTACAAGAATCAATATTAGAGCGTATGGCCATTAATAGCACTACTCATAATGAACTGGGCCTAAATCGATACTGTGTGTAGAACAATTGATATTTGGCCAAAGGAACCTAATTCAAGGTTAGTCCATCATAATTTAGGTTATAACTTAAGAATAAAAGTTTCAACCTTTCAGTTTTTAGTTTTAACAAAAAATTAAAACACCATATTTCATAATATGACTTACATTTTTATTGGGATAATTTTCATTATTGCGGGGGTTAAGTTTTACACTATAAAAGGGAGTCAATTTTATAGTTTGGTATAACTTGAAGTATTGTCCTCTCTATAATTTTATACTATATTCATACTATTTTGACAACTCGATGAGAGACTCATTTTTTTGTTTGTTCCCCATTAATTTTCATTCTGTTACATTTCATTTTACTCTCTCTTATTTTCAACCACACAATCTTTCATGAAATAATATTACACATAAATAAAAAACTTTTCTTTTTTTTTCAATCACTCATTTTTCAAAAAGACACTATCCCACCTATTTTCATTTCTACAAAATAGGGGTCAAACGGTGGCTCACTTATCTCCCTATGGTTGTGTCCATAGAAAGAGAGTCACGTGGGTTTTATTTTGGAGCTGTGTAGTGTCAAAAGAACCTGTGTGAAGGGAAGGCAACACGACTTTAGAACAGCGTCTTCCACTTGACTCAATGCTTGTTTTATAAATCTCTTTTCTATTTTATGCTCATATTATTATTTAAATATATTCGTTATGTTATATAAATTGATTTTGTTAATTGATAAAAAATTTATACACAAATCACCCATTTTCCCAACAAATAAAACTAAGTCTGGAGAGGAGATTCAGTAGAATGTACTGTTTGTTTAGGCAAGATCGAGAAAGAAGATGAGATCAGGGAACTGAGATGTGATCATCTGTTTCACAGAGTTTGTTTGGATAGGTGGCGGAGTTATGGTCACATGACATGCCCTCTTTGCCGGAATAATCTAAAGCTGCCGCCATTCATGGAGGAGCTCCCCTAGAAAATGATTCTTATTAATTTCTGCACCACCACATCCAAGGATGATCGGTGTACTTGGTGGCTGCGATGACTTGTTCGTTCATTTGTTTTCTAACTTGCTGCCTTCTTGTTGATGGTGCATTTTTAGTTAATTTCTTTGGTTCAATTTGAATGGCATTTAGAGAAATCGTTTTCAGTCCAAGCAAAATAGTTAATTAAATATTTAAGGGTGTAATACAGTTACAAAAACTGTGAAAATATTTCATAACGACAACAAATCATCATTAGTAACGTGAGTGTCATATAACAATTACGATAACTGTATTAATAGAAAACTTCATCATACAAGTAAATGTTAAATTAATGCTATAATATCAGCATATATATACCTCATAGATCCTATTAAATGAGTCATTATTCCTTGTACTAAATTGAACTTGTAATTTAATGTCACTAGTGCTACCATCTAAACTAATCTTAAACACCACTGATGGTAAATAACATTATTCTAAATTTTAACAATTTTCTAAGCCTCTTTATTTTACATTTTAATTTCTGAGAGGCTAGAATATTGAGAAATACATCATCAAGAAAGAAAAGGAAAAGGCAATTCGTTGTTGTGATGCATGTTTCTTAGTTCGGAAAAACTCGGTATATAGCCCCCTCACATGTATTAATTGGCATGGGCCCTCCTGCCCCTCATGTGATGGGAGTATACACCAAGCTATAAGGATCGATGTACAAGTGGCTTTATTCTTTTTACTTAGAAACACGATAAGCGTGAAAAGCAAAGTTAATTTAAGTAATTTTTGTATCCAAAATTTAGATAAATTAATTTTTTTTTTAAATAATAGAAACCCTTACATTCTTGTCAAAACTAACATACATAATCCAAGGTCTAACTTTAGTGAACGGAAAAAATTAAGCCTTACTTTGTTTTTTTTTTTTTTTTAAATAATAGCTAACCTTGCATTCTGGTTAAAACTTACATATTTCCAAGTTCTAACTAGTGAATGGAAAAAATTAAGCCTTACATTACCGTCAAACATGCTCTGAACCTGGAAAAGCATCTAAAGGGCCCAAAATGTTTCCAGTACAGTGGTGGTCGCCTCTACCAGATTGGACGAAAGTCATTTAAATTTTATCTCCAACGGTGAGAAAATACAAACTTAGAAATGATCCTAAAACTCGAACTTATTTTTAGTGTGATCTCAAAGCTTTGCTTTGAATGGTGTTTGGGATTCCGCACTTCAAAAAGTTTTTAATGATACATCTATAGTACAATAGCCTATGTGTCCCAAACCAAAGACAACGAGCTAGGCCCGACCCCCTTTTCAGAAGATGAGATTAGGATGAAAGTGTACTTTCTACTCCACAAGTAAATTCATTCATGTTTCACGGACTGAGTTATAACTCCTCTAACATGATTAATCATGCCAAGTATCTCTCAATTGGTGCATTAAATGATTGGCTATGTTAACTCGTAAACAGTTTGTTTATGCAAAACCAAATGCAAATAAATTTTGTTTTTTCATCTGGATAAAGATATTAATCTATAATGGTTTATAAAAAATATACATCACACATGAAATAGCTCTACATAATTTTGAGTTGAAATACTATGAAGTTATAATTGAGCCTATTTTTTAGACGAAGGAAACGCAATTTTATTTATTATTATTATTATTATTATTATTATTATTATTATTATTATTACTATAGTATACATTGCCGCCTTTGTCCTCTTATAATTAATTTATTTCACCAACAATTTTCGTGCAAGACAAAATGATAGTCAAAAGAAAAGCAATTATTCCAAATAATTGAACTGATCATCCATTAATTAATCAACGTCGACAGCAATTCCGAAGAAGCTTCAAATGTTGTGAGAATAGGTTATTTCAACCTAAAAGTGTTATTTTAAACTTACGTATTAAAGATATATGCGCAACTTATTTAGAGAAGTATTAATTTGACCATAAAATAATTTAATACATTAAGAAATTATTGATTTATTCATTAAATTCAATGCGTAGGCTATATTTTTTGGATAATTCAAACATCAAACGTCTAAAATTCCTGCTAACGTTATAAACATTTTAGCCGAAACTTTTTAAATAGAAATAATACAGTGGAATAAATTTGATGGTTTGCTAATTTATCAAACTATCATAAATTTCAAATATTCTCAAATTTATTATTTAAATAACGTAAATGACATCAAAATAAAGATTGCTACGTTAATTTATAGTTCTAATTAAGGATAACATAATTAAATTCAACTTATTTAAAAAAGTATTACATTTTCAAAATAATGAATTTATAAATTAATATAATAATGTTCTGAAATATAAATTGAAAGTCAAATTGGCTAATAATTATATTTCAGTAATATTATATTATTAAATAGAAATATCATAAATTTTTGGAATTCTACTTCTTAGTAGCCTTATCAGCTCTTTTTTTAAAAAGAAAATAAAATAAAAATCATATCATTAAGTACGAGAAAGTATGAGACATCTTCCCGATATTACTTTTTGCATATCCAATAATCTTTTCCTAAAGTACACCATCTCTCTGATCATCAAAGTCGACCATGAGATCGACATTAGTTTCAAAAATCATTATAATATCTCTACAAAGAAATATATAAATAAATTAAAAAGTTCAGTAGGAATGCTTTTTTTCTTTTTTCTTCTTTTAATAAAGAAATAATTTCACTTAGAGCTTTATATGTTCTTACTGATCTTGCCTTGAAGAATCAATTTTGAGCATGAGTCTCTAACTTGGAACGTTTTCTTAAAAAGACATCAATTTTGACAACTACTTTCATTCTACTTAAGTCGTATGTTTCCTATACTATGAATTCAACATTCAAATAAAGTGGTGACTGTTATCATTTTAGACTTGGACCCACATCTTCCAATCAACCTGATTAGAATTTTTTATTTTTTATTATTATTATTATTTTTATTTTTTTTTTTTTTTGGTAATTTCTTTTGACGATTTATTTTATGGCTGGCCGGTCCAATTAAACAGTGTGTGACATTTGCCTTTATGAATCTTGTCTTAACAGGGAGAGATTATGGGCTTGTTCTAACTTCTAATTATAATTTGTCACCATGGTAATCAAAAAAGTATTTGACACGTTCAATGTTAATGGAATTTTTATTCGGTCGGAGACTATATTCTACGAAGGTTAGACATTCGAGCTTGACATTGTGCATCTTTGTTGTTGGAAGCGATGTTAGGAACTTGATTATGTTTGAGCTCAACAACTTTATCTCGATCTAAGATTGTACGATCAATTCATACTCTCCACTTTTAATTTGAATTTTGTACACAATCAACATTTAGCACGTCATAAAGTCCGCATTGAACTTAGCTCTTGTTTGATTTAGATAAAAAAATCAGACTTTTATTTAAATTGATGAAATATGTTATTGGAAAGTTTTTGATCTTATAAAATGTGGTTAAAATTAATTATTAATTTTGACTTAAATTTTATTCTAATTTTTAAGCTGAGCTGAACTTGGACTTACTATGTGATAGGATAGTAAAGGGGAAAAAAAAGATGTCAGTGTAATAATAAAATAAAAAAGTAGTGTTATTTATAGTCAACGATTGCAATAATCATCATATGTGGTATATTACGTGGCATAGCATTATTAAAAGTTATTCTTTTGTGTTACCCTGTTAAAATTATGCCACATAAGGTACCACATATTTTGATTATTGCAGTAATTGATTATGAAATTCGTTATTATAAAATAAAATAAAAATAATACTGAGAAACAAATAACATAAAATTGGTATTTCCCTAGTTGAGAAGATTTGCTGTAATTGTCTTGTAATAGGGCATTCTTTTCGGAAAATAATTTAATATTAATGAGGCGGACCACCTCAAAAATATTAATCCTCTTCCAAATGAATGCAGTTCAATTCCAAGTTTTAATTCAATCAGATCAAATATTTTTTCCAGTAACGGCACAAGACTGCTGCTTATTTTTGTCTCAAAACAATGATCCATCCAATTTTTGGTCCGACGACCTATGACAATTACATTTTAAACGTTATTTAAAATTGTTAAATCAGACAAACTACTTAATAGTATGTAAATGATAACGAAAAAGTGAAACATGACATGACACGATACGACACCAATTTAAAACATTGCCCTTGTTTGAGCCCCATTTTTTGGGGTAGAATGAATTTTTAAATAGTGTATTGATGGGAAATGTGTGGTTAAAAAATAAAGAAATTTTTTGGATTTACGTGTAATATTATTTATTGAATAATGTGTGGTTGAAATGATGTCAAAACACTGTTGAAAAATGAATTTATCCAAAAGAATGAGACTCAAACAAGGGCAATATTTCTAATAAAATCAGAACATTAAATGTTGCGGAAACGTTGTTCCAATTTATATTTATACAACTCAAATTATTATTTTTTTATTGACACTGATTATTTACTTGGTTACTGTAGTATAGAATTAAAGTTTGAAACTCTGTAAGTTATTTGTTGGAAGTTGAAACCTGGAATTGAGTTACTTCTTATAAATTGATACCCATGAAAAGTCCATCATAATGTACAATTCATAATCCAAGTTTTCAAATACTTTGGTAAACCTTGTTTGAGCCCCATTTTTTGGGGTAGAATGAATTTTTAAATAGTGTATTGATGGGAAATGTGTGGTTAAAAAATAAAGAAAATTTTTGGATTTACGTGTAATATTATTTTATTGAATAATGTGTGGTTGAAATGATGTCAAAACACTGTTGAAAAATGAATTTATCCAAAAGAATGAAACTCAAACAAGGGCAATATTTCTAATAAAATCAGAACATTAAATGTTGCGGAAACGTTGTTCCAATTTATATTTATACAACTCAAATTATTATTTTTTTATTGACAGTAATTATTTATTTGGTTACTGTAGTATAGATTTAAAGTTTGAAACTTTGTAAGTTATTTGTTTGAAGTTGAAACCTGGAATTGAGTTACTTCTTATAAATTGATACCCATGAAAGGTCCATAATAATGTCCAATTCATAATCCAAGTTTTCAAATACTTTGGTAATTTTTTCTCAAGATTTCCGGATTTTGTTAAAAATTAGGAGAGTTTTATGAAGTTTTTAATCTGTGCGTCCTAATCCGAACATGTTTAAGAAGGAAATGCATGTGATATGATTTATCAGTTATTTTATTTAATATTTTTTAGTCAAATTTACTTAACATGTCGTAGGAGTAAAAACAAAAGAGAGACTAAATTTGCCGCGTTAAGTATAGCAGTAAATTGTATATATTTTCCCAATTAAGTATGCTTGCGTACTTTGAATGCTTTGTTAAACATAGGTCATGAGTTATCTTAATATTAACCCTAGTAAATAAATATGAGTAGGCCAGGTATTATCTGTCGCAATATAGAAAAACAAGTTCAAAGTAAATATTCGAATTTAGTCCAATAACCAAACAAATCAAAACAAACTTTCATCTAGTTGCCTCAATTTTCTAGTCCGCCGCCCTAATTTTTCCCTACATTTAAGTCAACAAAGTCACTTGTTTTGATAATAATATTTTACTTTGCAGTCAAAATAATTAACTTAATTTCGTCGTGTTTGTAGGGCTACATATACATCCATTCCCTTGTAGAATATATAGATTCTGAGTCAAAGACAATCCAAGAAAATGATTCAGATCATAGTGCCTCAGTCAGTTGTGTTAACCTTTATAGTTCTGGTTGTTACACAGGTGAAGTGGGCATGGGATTACCTTCTTTACCAATCCTTCTTTCACCCTTATAGTTACGGTATCAAATTACCGGAATATTTTGATGATCATACCGTGACGCACTATCAAAACAATGCAGATCAGGCCGAATATTCAATAGAATGTGCTGTTTGTTTATGCAGGTTTGAAGAAGGAGATGAAATCAGAGAACTGAGATGTGACCATTTATTTCATAGAGTTTGTTTGGATAGGTGGCTTGGCTATGGTCGCGTCACATGTCCCATCTGCCGGAATAATCTAAGACTGGCGCCATCTGTGGAGGAGCTTCACCAGGAAATTATTATTATCAACTTCAGCGCCACCACATCCAGGGATCGCTGTGCATGGTGGCTACGTTGAGTCCAGTATGCCATATTTCAGAATATTATTAATTTCGTGTTGCTGTGTAGAACTTCTATTTCCATGATGAAAAGATATTAATCAATGATGAAATAATTTCAAGTATATTAGTTTTTGGATCTTATATTTCTCTTAAATTTTCATGTATGCTTTGCATGGAAAACATAGAAGGATCATTGATCTCTGATAACCAACGTTGTTAAAGTAGAAATTCTACTTGAAAAGACTCTTTGAAGATCATTAACGTTGATTCGAACCATCAATCATACAATTTCACACGTAGAAAGGTTCGATGTTTTAATTTTAGATTTGGGTTTCTTTCATTATTTGCTAGAGATTTATAATTTTTTTGTATAACATGGATTGTGATAGTCTATATGAAGTGATCTTAATCTGTTTCTAGGACAAGTGTAAAACCTAAAAACCCAAAAAAACCTAAAAACAAATAAAAAGGCTAAATTACTGTTTGGAAGAACTTAAATTACAATTATAATTTCTAATACCTTTCAAACTCGATATGTTATCGCAATAAAGCAAATTAAATAATTTAAGATTTTGCTTCAACCATATCCTTCGTAGTCCCCTTCACTTCCCCACACACACGACTGGGAGACACATGACACGGTCCGTTGGTATAACTTAGTACTATATGAAATATGCTTAACAATGTGAAAGGAACCTACTTTTTCAATTTGTATCCAAGCGATACGTTGCTTGCTTGCCTTACCTCCCCTCCATGTAGGCTAAACACTCAAAAAGGGCGGAAGTGCACAGGGGCAACCGCTCTATATTTTAAAAATTTTCTCGAGTTATACATATCTCCAATATGATTGCACATCCGAGTCTTGACAAGGTTCGTTTAAGAAAATAATCTTTATTGTAGCAGTAGTAAATGGAAGAATTGATGCCAATATTACAAACCAATATATTAATGGATACACTTTATTTTTTCTTCACAATCAACTTTTGTGCAAGATCACTAGAACCTCGTAATTCTCTAAAATCTCTTTCAATGAGGAAATCAATACATGTTTCAAGTTGATCAACAAGTACCAAGAGATCTATTTGCGAAAAATCGTTGGATATTACTTACAAGGTCGAATTAATTTGTTTTTATTGAAAGCAAAGAATGAATCATTTGGACAAACATGCTACACAGAGAAAAAAAAAATAAAAAATTATTACCCAAATTCTAAAAGGATAAAAATATTTCATCAATATGTTATCTATTATCAAACATTTAATTACTCATCACTTTATAAAAGATATATAGAGCAATGGGCTTGGATTTTTTACAATCTATCTTTGAGTGTACGTAGGGAGAAACTCTAAGAGAGATGTCATATTTGTTGAATGGATATTGGGTTTACGACTGACTAAGAGTACTCTTTTTTGCCATGTACTAATTCTCCCAGTGGGAGGCTCGCACGATGGGTTATTAGCTCAGCGCGCTCCTAATAATTGTGTCAAATGGGCCAATATTAATGATTAAACAAAAAAATGGCCCAATGGCATTCAAGATGAACCTAAAGAAGTGTAAATGTTCTTGATTTTATTTTCATTATTGGTTGGTAAAAAAATTGCGTCCAAGTGGCATTTCATCATTGGCTGGTCATTTTTTCACCAGCCAACGATAAAATATCATTTAGACATTATGTACACCAAAGTGTAAATTCTGAAATACATGTAGCAAAATCCAATGTCCTTTGGTAAGTGTAATAATTTTGTTTCCTTTTATTTTAAGTTTTATTTCTTTAAAGTTGGAAAAAAATAAAGAATAAATCAAAACGTTTTGGGAGCCATTGCCCCCCTCTTGCCCGAGTGTAGCTCAACCCTGCCTCTGCGTGAAAATCTCGACTTCGACACCATTCTCAAACATGTACATGCTACAATCAAAAGTTTCAAGAAAAACCAAATAAGTCCAAGAAAAGAAAGGCCCAAATGACCCAATCACAGAAGGAAGGGGAAAAAAAGAATCCTTAAAAGAACCCATGAAACCCAATGGTCCCATGATAGCTAAAAAAACAAATAAATAAAGGGAGAATGCACAACTGTAAATGTTTCAAAACACAAATTCAAAAATAAGAAATTTGAGAAAAAAAAATTCAAAAATCAAGTGATCACATTTTATGGCCTTTGATAAAATTTGGTGACCTATAATTTAATTAAATAATCATGGTCACGGTCACATACTAGATAAAATTCACACAAAGTTATGGTTATAAAGACAATTTGTGGGCACAGTTATGCATTTAATCATAAATTACACATTTTTATACGTCACAAATTATTAAATTAACTGATCACAATCACTTTTCATTTCACCTTATCCCACTTTACCACCTTCAGCACCACCCAAATCGCCATCGGTACCTCAATTCTATAACCCCCACTTGCACCCCAAATTCACAATCATTACCATCACATCCACTCCAAATCATAAACCACCACCATCACTTCCATCTCCACCCCTACTGCTATACAGGACCTGTGAAAAGAGAACAATAGAAAGAAGTTAAAAATGCCACTCTCATCTACAAATAATTGAAAAAAAAAAATATCATTGTGCCCATGTTAGCCACTAATACATGTGGCTCTTCTTGATTCCTGCAAATTCATTGAACATCGATTTACAAAGTTGTTGCTCACAACCTATTAAGTCGGTATTTTCTTGATACCTTCTAAGCCCTCCACTATTAGGCCTATATAAGAGATAAGGTAAATTTATAGGTTGTGTTTGGTAGTAACATTGCCTCTATAGCATCATCAATGTAAACTTCTTTTGCATATTCGACGGCAAAATCTTTTCCCGACAACATAACAACGCTTTCGCCACCCATGTAATCGCTCAAATAATTCTAAACAGATTGATTGAAGCAATACTAGGGCAGATTCTTGTACACTAAATTTTTTCCCTAGTGTTTGAAGTAATTTTTTGATAAATAAATACGCGAAATATATTGATTAATGTAAACAAATTGAACAAGTTTACTCAATTTCAATCAGATTCTTGTACACTAACTTTTTACCTAGGAAATCTTTTAT
Organism: Olea europaea var. sylvestris; assembly: GCF_002742605.1. NCBI lineage: Eukaryota > Viridiplantae > Streptophyta > Magnoliopsida > Lamiales > Oleaceae > Olea > Olea europaea. The sequence goes on along the minus strand of NC_036256.1, from coordinate 722,704 downwards.
ATATAGAGATGGTACGTGCAAAAAAATTCGTTTTTTGGCTTTGTGGTTGGGTCTCATCTTGCAACAATATTTCCCATTATAAACACAAATTTCTGGTATTCACCTAACAACTAGTGGGAGTCCATGGAAATATCGAAAATGGACATGTGCGTTTTTTTAAAATTAGAGCAATTCAGTGTATTCAACCTCTAAATCAAGGCTAAAGATGGAATCATAAAAGAAGAGGAATATGAAGTCTCTGTCGGATATTAATTCGGGGGTGGACCCGCCCGTCTGTTGAATTAATTTTGCATTTAATGCACTGATTTTCGGTTCATAATCATAGTGTATAAAATGGCTTTAATTTTAAGCATTTAAAATACTAGGGAAAATCATGAAATGTATTTTACTTATGACATTGGAAACATATGAATTCGTAGGTATGTGCACAAACCCATAATATATCTATATAGCATAGTCTTGGAAAAGTTGGCTTGGCCCTATGTGGACCGTTAGCGTTCGAACTCGTCCGTATTTCAATTTTTAACCCAATTTTTCAAAATGATTTTGTTTAAGTTTCAAGAGTTTAATATGAATTTATCAAGATTTTGCCCTCATGTCACTCAAAATCAAACCCTCAATCAACTTGTCCAATCTCTTTGCACTACGAGAAAGCCCCTCACTTGGACCACTTAGAAACCAAGAATTGCATATCTACAACGAACGAAGGAAAACAAAGAACTCACTAAGTGAACGGAACCAATCATCTTTTTTTCTTTACTATCAACCAAAATAAAAGTCTGACAACATGAATACTTTTGACACTCTTTTGGAACCACACAAGTAACACGTTTGAGAACAAGAAAGTGTACAATTTTTTGTGCTAAACTGCACAAACATGGTTTACGCTGAATGAGGGGCCTTTGATAGTGAGAGTGATCATGTTTGTGTGGTTACGAATGTGCTCAGAAGAATACGACAGAAGATTCATTGTATTTATTGCTTAATCCAAGAACGTTACTTGTTAAACACAACCTAGAAAATTCAAACAGTTTGAAGACTGTCATGAGAAACACGAGATAGTACCATCTTGGAAACTTTCGGTTCTCTTTCATTTTTTTACATTAGTTTTTAAACTTAATGCAAACATTTGACTAAAAAAATAACAGTTTAATAAGAGTTTGAGAATTAGATAATGTTTGGACTCCATTTATTCAAAAAACTTAGGGGGTGTTCGCTTTGCGTTTCTGTTTTCTATTTTCTGTTTTCAATTTCATTTTGAGTTTTGTGTTTTGAGTGTTTGTTTTCAAATTGTTGAAAATACGTTTGGTTTGTCATTTTGAAAAACTATTTTTCAAAACAAAAAATAAGAAAATGTGTTTGGTTTACAAAATTTAGAAAACATTTTCACACACACTCTCTTAATACCGTCACCTATGAAGCATCATCTCCCACTTTCCGGCCACCATGGTCACTGGATCATAGTACCACCTTGAAGCCTGCAATGCTATCTATAAATCCCACCCAACAGTTGGCCCTAACTCCGGTCGAACAGGCCGAAATTTCTGCTCAAAATCAACAAGTCGCGAGGCCGAAAACTCCCATTTCGGTGACGATTTCTGCATGAATTGATGAAATTGAAGTGTTACCCATGGTTGTAGGGACATGATTCACCCTCAACTGATGCCAATCGACTGATTCAAATTGGCCAGAAACATGAATCGATATCGCTGCTTCGTTTTCGCTACTACCGTATTTGAGTAGATTCACATCTCAACGAATTGGTGTATTATTGGTTGATGTTAGGATATGATATTGTTCGCCTGGATGAGGGCTATCGACTGTTGGTGGTGCGCGACCGTGGACGTCGCCGGAATGGGAGTTTTCCGACAGAAAAGTGTGTGCGACATTTGTGTTTTTGGCTGGATTTTCTACTGCCTCCGGTTGATTTTGTGGCTGATGGTTGGTTGGGTATTGTAGAGGGGAATGAGGCGAGGCTTCTAGTGGTTGAAGCAGGTGGTTTCGTCGCTGGAAGGTGGTGATTTCGACAGTTGAGGAGGCTCGGGAGAGAGGAAGCGGGGAAATGTGTTCAGCCAGAAAGAGTGTCCATTTTCCGCGTTTTCCACAATTTCCGCCTTTTGGAAAGAAAACGCCCAAAACGTCATTTTCACGTTTTCCGTTTTCTTCAGTAATTTTTTTTTTTTTTTTTGCCGAAAACACGTTTTTGAAAATGGAAAACCAAACGCGTTTTCGACGTTTTCGAAAACTAAAAATGGAAAACGGCTCCAAAACGACAAAGGGAACACACCCTTAATTTTCCAAAACTCATTTTAACCACATATCTCCTATAAAATAATTTTACATGTAAATATAAAATTCTTCCTTATTTCTTAATCACAAATTTTTCAAAAAATCACTATTCGAAAAATTTCCTTAAAAAATGAGGGTCAAACACGACTTAATCTCCACGACTTTTCATGTACTATTATTTTGAAAGGCAAAAGAAAATCTATTTATTACATGTTATATTGTGGTTCGTGTTGTGCCAAGTGTTAGTGGAAAAATGGACGAAACGTGCGTCACCTGGGAAACATATCGTAGGAGGCACTGGGTTAGTTAACCCACTATGTCTTAACGTGACAAAAAAAAA
>NC_036256.1:714605-719696 GCF_002742605.1 Olea europaea var. sylvestris | reverse complement strand
TATATATATATATATATGATAGTGAAATCAAATTGACCTTTAATATTAAGAAAAATCTTCACTACTCATATTATGGCAATGTTTATCTCAATTTAAAGATAAATTAATAGGTAATTTGCACTTACTAGATTTTTGCAGCCTGATGGAAGTTGAGAATTCAAGGCTATTAGTGGCTTATTTCTTGATTTTCTATGTCTTGCACAGTTTTCACACTCATTGAGAGAGATACAACACGGCGCTACAAGAAAATTTACCTTTTGTAACGAGCAACAAACATTGTCATAGTTATTTTGTAACGTGCATATGCATGGTTTTCGATGTTGTAGTAGTGTAGGTGGATACGACAACCGATAATGCACGTTGTTAAAGATTTAAATATATGTTTCTTTACCATTCTAGATAAACATAAATAAATAAAAATATTTTGTTTAAACAATTTTTAGATGAAGTAGTTTGATATACATTAGAAAGTCTTCTGTTAAACTCTCTATACCACTTGTAAGTTTCAGGTTTTTGTAGTTCTTTATAAAGGAAAATTTTAGATGACTCAATTCAAAGAATGTATTGAAAAAATAAAAAATGATAGTGATTCCAAGAATACTGGAAATACTCCAATGTGCAATGCATCTATGATTTATCTATGGTATTCACTAATGTATTGAGATTCTATATGTATAATATGCTCTTCATAGATAAAGAGTCTTCTGGAGATATTTTAAACAAAGTAAATAAATTTATTTGTAAAAAATAAATTTTTTCTGATCTTTTCTCAGAAATCCAAAATCTAAGCCTTGGTTTGGTTTATAAATTACTTATAGATGGTCAAATTTTATTTTTAATTACACTTTAATTGATTCGCGACTACTATTCACTTATTTCCATCTCATGTCTATATTTTTGTAAATTAAATAGTTATAAATTCTTCACAAATGGAAGCGAAATGAATACCCAATGATCTATATTTAATTTTCAAATTTAAAAACTTTTGGTATCACCTATTAAAAATATAATGTAAATAAATTAGTTTGTGTTATCAGTAGGAGTTAAACATTTAAAGGCGCTTAACATGATACTAGAGCAAGTAAAAATTATGAAGTCTTGTCAAACATCGACTTATGAATATGTGAAAAATGTGTGCTCAATAAATTCTTAAACAGGTCAAGTTTATAAGAAAAAACAACTACAATCTTCACGTGACAAAACATGTTGATGTCCTGAAGATAAATCCAAATTAATAAGTATTTTTCTTGATTGCGCTTAAGCTTTTAGACAACATGAAATTCGATCCCTTACAAGAATCTTTTTCTAGTAAACAAGATAGGTAAAATTTATGGCCAAAATATCATAGTTCAGAATTAGGACCACCTAACTGTGTATATATACACCCCACAATTTGTCTCCCAAATGAAATTCTCAGACAACACAAAATAAATAAATAAAAATGCAAATCCCTTCAGCCCTTTATGTTCTTCCTCCTTTAGCAATCTTCATTTTGACCATCAGAAACGTGTTCCAATTCCTTCATCGGTCTATTATGTTCAAAACTATTTGTCAAATAGCTTCCCAGTTGAAATGGGCTTGGGATTTCCTTCTTCACCAGTCCTTCTTTCAGCAGTATTCCGGTGTCAACATGCTGCAAAATCTTGATGAATTCAGTGGAACGCGTATCGGGCCGCAAAATATGACTGATTCTATGGATCCAGTGGAATGTTCAATTTGCCTATGTAATATTGATGAAGAAGATGAAGTTAGAGAGCTGATTAATTGCAAACATGTTTTCCACAGAGTTTGTTTGGATAGGTGGGTTGGATATGGGCACTGGACATGCCCTTTATGTCGGAATTATTTGAAGATTCCTAGAATCGCTGCTGAGGTTTATGAACAAGAAATATTAGTGTTTGATTTCTGTTCTGTTAGATCAAGCAATCGCTGCACATGGTGGCTACGTTAATGTTGTAGTGCACGTTTGGTACGTCGTATTAAATATGATTAGCAATGCTTATTTGTGAAATGCTGCAATCCTTGTTAGTAAAGATGTTAATATTTTGTATCCGGGTCTAATATGAAATAATTTGAATATAAATATATTCCTATTCAATCATCTGTTTTATTTGCCACTTGATAGGAACATTCACTGCGAAGAAGAAAAAGAAAACATACACAAAGAAAAGCTTGAAAGTTTTGAAATTCTAGTTTGGTTGACACAATTTCCACCAATGTTTACAAAATACTATATACAAATGCTTTAATTACTCCTCTTAACGAGGATAACTTTTTATTATGAAACTTCAATGTTCAATATGATTTCGAACTAAAAAATAACAAACTAGAACAAACAATTTGATCAATCTAAATCTCAAATGAGCAATATAATTCTAAGATTATTAATCACAAATGAAACACAAGATTAAAGTGACATGTCAAATAGTAAAATTTCGTGTTAATTTTAGAGTGCGCTTAAAAAGTTCATTGGTTCCTTTCTCTAGCTCTGCTTTATTGCCTCTTGGCTAGCTATTAAAGATGAAATAAATAATTGATATAACACTCGAGTTACTCATCTTGACAGAATTGACATTTTAAAATTAAAGTGTGATCAATAATCAAACTAGGAACCAACATAGATTGGTATATATTAATACACGTNTGACAGAATTGACATTTTAAAATTAAAGTGTGATCAATAATCAAACTAGGAACCAACATAGATTGGTATATATTAATACACGTGTCAACCCAAGCACACAATCATATACCAAGCTTTGCACTAAGCACGAATGGTTTCGGAGTTGATTGCTGGCCGAAAGGGCAAAATGTTGCTTTAATGCGTTAAATGTTTTCAATTAACTCAATATATTTTGGCTCTAATCAATCATGATTTGACATTTTTTTCCACATGAAGCCACATATTTAATTTTAATTGCAATTATAAAGAAAATGATTGAGGATTTGCTCAGATAGTTTCCATCGTTGATACATAATTGAACATATCTTCGTTGATAGTTATGACTAATTTGGAAGCTTTGAGACGATAATTAAAATAGATCTTCGTTGAAATACTAATTTGGAAGCTTTGAGATGATACTGAAAAATCTTTGTTGAAAGACTAATGCGGAAGCTTTGAGACGATACTGAAAACAGATCTTCGTTGAAAGATCGTTGAAATACTAATTTGAAAGTTTTGAGACGATACTGAAAACAGATCTTTGTTAAAAGACTAATTCGGAAGCTTTGAGACGATATTGAAAACAAATATTCGTTGAAAGACTAATTTGGAAGTTTTGAGATGATATTGAAAACATAACTTTGTTGATAGATATGACTAATTTGGAAGCTTCAAGCAAATATCATTAACACACCTTGACACTTTTTAGCAAATACAGTGATAGATGATCTTAAAATTTGTTAGAATCGATCTCTTGTCCACTTTCCCGATTATCTATATGTTGCCTGCAAAATAATAGCTCATTAGAGGTGAAGGCCACCATTTCAGAGAAAGGTTTGGCAACTGCTTGTCCTCTGACATCAAGTTACATGTTGGAGTAAAATATAAAATGACTAGGTGCAAGGGAGATAAGTGAAATGGATTTATCTATGCACTAGCCCATGAGATATTGCCATGGAATTTTGATTGACATGATATGGTCCGGTCCAATTAAGTTAACCTCATCAAGTCTGTTAAAACTAATAAATTGGACCCCATCTTGTCACAAGTATGCCTCGAAGATATAGGTTTTATAATAGTCCTTCAAGCAAGAAGTTCGTTGAATTTTTTGGATATTGTAAGACTCGTGATGAACCTTCTAAATATAAGATCTTGTCAAAAAGCAGAATATCAAACTTTAAAAAAATCACGTGCAGAGACAAAGATTTCACTATATCACTATATCAAAAATAAGGATTATAATATGTTGGATCCTTGGACTAAACTAATAAGTTGGACAATTGATCAAACTTAATATGTGTTGTACATTACATATTTATAGGGAAATAATCTAATGGGCATCGATTCTTAGCTTATATTAAGTACTGATAACATGTCGCAACAATTAATTAATGAATATATTAATTGTAGGTCCATGAATTTAATAATTTACAATTAATTATTATAACATGTCACCGGTACTTAATATAGGCTAAGCATCGATGCCCATTAAATCATTTCCCATGTTAATAACCAAAGAATCCTTAACACATTAGGAGAATATAAAACAATAAAAAGTCTAATATAAGATGGAACGCTAATATAATAGGCCTAACAAATAATAAACTATCATAATCACTAAACCTTCTCCTAATTCATTTTGGATTCCTTTAAAAATTTTCAAGTCATTCTACCAACTTCAATTAGACCTCCAATAGAATTTCTATTAGAATTGGACTTCTAATAATTAAAACACCTGAAGCACAAGAAAAATAAGTGTTTTTTGAATACAATAAGGTGGTTCACATATCAGTCTCACCATATAAGATGGTTCGCGTCCAATTTTGGAACTTATAATTTTTCTTTAAAAAAAAAAAAAGGGAAGAAGTTGTTTTTTGAATACAACTCCACGTCTCCACGTCATTAACAGCTACAGTACTTCGCATCCATTGATTACAAAACATGCCACATGAGCTATACGTTGGCCACGTCAACAATTCCATTACTATTATTAATATTTAACCGCTGTTCAGCGAGTGAAGGGTGAAATTATATATTCTAAAGTTCGATAATTAACTGGGTAATTTTTAAGCTTAGTGATCTACTGGAACTTTAAATAAAATTCAGTGATGATTCAGATCATTAACCTTACTATACACAATATAGTCTCTTCGAGTCTTCTAATCAAATATAAAGTTTTCTACACATGAGCTATACGTTGGCCACGTCAACAATTCCATTACTATTATTAATATTTAACCGCTGTTCAGCGAGTGAAGGGTGAAATTATATATTCTAAAGTTCGATAATTAACTGGGTAATTTTTAAGCTTAGTGATCTACTGGAACTTTAAATAAAATTCAGTGATGATTCAGATCATTAACCTTACTATACACAATATAGTCTCTTCGAGTCTTCTAATCAAATATAAAGTTTTCTTCATTGAAGGG
>NC_036256.1:645639-705720 GCF_002742605.1 Olea europaea var. sylvestris | reverse complement strand
CTGGGAGGATAAGAAACTAAAATAATATCTAAGTTTGGTAACAGCTTATTGTAAACAAATAAAAGTGTTACTTTACTAAGAAATTGCATTGGGATTGAAAAGAATTCTTTTTAATTCTTCTACCCCGTGTTTGAATAAAAAAAAGTATGTACCTACATCAGTGTAAAAATTTAAATAAATATTACGATCAATGTCATTTAACAAACAAAGACTTGAGAAGATTTACTTTTTTAAAGGGTAATTAGCACAAAAGTTCCCTAACTTTCAATATTATTGTACAAAACGTCCATACCTTTCATTTTTTGACATTTTTGCCCTTATTTCAACGTTTCATTGCAGAAAACGTCATTTTCACTATTTTTTAAAGTAAATGACCAAAATACCCGCCCATTTAAATAAAAAAGAAATCAAAGAATAAATTACAATCTTACTCCTAAATATTTTAAAAAGTGCAAATGAGTACAAATAATTATTAAAAGGCCTAATAGCAAGAAATGTCCCTACGTTTGGTTTATAGTGTGCAAAACGTCCCAACGCTTCAAATTGGTGAAAATGATGTTTTCCGCAGTGAAACGTGGAAATAAGGATGAAAACGTAAAAAAAAAAAAAATTGAATCGTATGGACTTTTTCCGCAAGAAGTATCAAACGTAGAGATTTTTTATTATTAGGCCTTATCAAAATATTAAAAATAATAAAAATCTCTCTCTCTCTCTCTCTCTTCTTCTTCTTCTTCTTCTTCTTTTCCAAATAGGATTGTCACATTAGAAGTGAAAAAACTCCAACCATTGCTCAAACCGTCGAACCTCCATACCGCAGAATCATCTGTTGATATTTTAAGACCATAGGTCTCTCCGAAAGAGGTGATGCCGGCAATATTTGCATTCGCGAATTGGGTATTTTGGCTTACAATTTGAACAAATCTATTGGCATGAAGGTTTCAAAGTTTGATATTGGGTGGTATGTGTAAAGGGAAGTGAGGATTTTTCAGTGGTATGGTGGTCCAATAGTTTGAGTGGTGGTTAGCTAAAGGGTTTTGGCTTCCAAGGTGGCTAATCCATTTGGAGAAGAAGAGGAGAGAGAGAGAGAGTTTTTGTTATTTTAATATTTTATTAAGACTTAATAGTAAAAAAAATCCATACGTTTGACACTTCTTAAGGAAAACGTCCCTACGTTTCAATTTTTTTTACGTTTTCATCCATATTTCCACGTTTCATTGCGGAAAATGTCATTTTCACCAATTTGAACGTACTGAAGTTTTGCACACTATAGGCCAAATGTAAGGACGTTTTATGCTATTAGACTTTTAATAATTATTTGAACTCACTTACACTTTTTAAAACATTTAGGAGTAAGATTGTAATTTATTCTTTATTTTTTTTTCTTTTTTATTTTATTTAAATGGGGGTATTTTGATCATTTTACACTAAAAAATATTGAAAATGATATTTTCTACAATGAAACGTTGAAATAAAAACGAAAATGTCAAAAAATGAAAGATAAGGACGTTTTGCACAACAAAATTGAAAGGTAAAAACTTTTCGTGCTAATTACCCCTTTTAGAAAAAAAAAAAAAAAAACTTGTGGGGACCCTACTACAAAGAAACAACTAAATTATTGAATGAAGTTAATAAAAGAAATAAATATACAAGATAAAATATTTTTGAAACGTGTGTTATAACTTATAACTCAAGGATAGAAATTTGGTCAATTTTCGTGCGAAACTGGCAAGTATACGGGGATCGTTGACAAGTAATACATGATAAGTAACGTATATCATCCCACGAGAAATAAAATTCAATTGAGTGGGACAGTCTTTAATTAGAATCGAAGTGAGCAAACAAAAAAGATTTTTGATTGTGATTATTCTAAATTGATTTCCTAAAACATGTAAAATTCTAGTTTTGTATATGTATGGAATGAGTACATTGGATTACAAATCTACCTATTATTATCTATTTCAATTCTCAACTATGTAACTAGTTTCATTCGTGTATTCTTGACAATCGATAATTCTATGATAATTAATTTTTTTTAAGACAAATTAAATATATTCTAATCACGACCCGAATAAATTCCTAATTCAAATTTGAATTAGTAGAACGTATTTAATTTCACAATTATCTTGAGGATTGCATACGTGGTAAACATTATTCCTAGCATTTATTGCATGCATGCTAATCAAACAGTATTCTAAACCCATTATGAGTCTTCTAATACTGCAACAAGCAACTAAATATTCAATTGATGATCAAGCAATCAAATAATAAAATTAGATATGCTAAATTAATCCAAAAATTGCAATAATTCAACTAAACTACTTGTCTTGAATTAAAAATAAATAATAAAATGTTTCATCTTCATCCAACATATGAAAATAATTAGCCTAGCACATTGTTTAAGAAATCACAGAATTTTTTTTTGAAAAAACATCACCTGAAATTGAAAATTAAGATTGGAACGTGAAAAAATAATTTCTTCTTCGTTAATTTTTAACTCAGACTTTGAATCTTCAATCTCTCGTATTAATCTCCTTGGAATCTCATGCTAGCCTCTTTCTTATGATTAAAAATATGTATGATAATGTGCTCTTCTGTTCTTGTGGTCTCATGTCTGTTAAATTTGGTTTACATAGAATTTAAGTAAAAAAACGAGAGTTGGACCGTTTGGCCTTGAATTTACCCTACGCATGTCATATACTAGCTTTGCTCTCGGTGAGAGCATGACACGATCCCTCGCACGCGCCACTTTAAGCCCGTGTGCACGCATGGTTAAAAAATCTTTTATTTGTTGCACTCTTATCTCTATACTTCGGTCTTAATTCATTTTAGCTTTCTTTATGTCTTCTTGGTTTTTTAGCTTTCAATTCCATCTAATTGAGTCCACACTTCTCCAATCATTGATATTGGGTTCGAATCAACTATTAATATTTTGCAATTTAGTCCTCAAACTCTAGGTTCAGTCATTTTTGGCCAATTATTCGCTCCTTTTGTCAATTTCCACTGTTTTTCATCGAAATGCACCTAACAAATAAAATATATACAAAATTAAGCTTCAATTCATTTAAAATAACAATAATTGCTTTAGCTTAATGACTCAAATCGGTCGATGATTTAGGAAAAAAATAAATTAAAATCTCGATGAAGTAGGCAAACCCTTAGTAATATCAAAATAAATAACAATTAATCTGCAAGTACCAATTTTTTTAACAGAATTGGTATAGAAAGACAATTGTTTTCCCGTGATTTGCTGTTGTCAAAAATTGTTTTTGACAATAACCAATTACAGGAAGATAATTTTGTCAAAAAAAAAATTCTGTACTTATAGCATTGTTCAATAAATAATGTTATCTAAAATAACGGGGGAGAAAAGAAGAAGAAGAATCGCACGAATATTACTGTAATATCAGATAAAATCAATGGTAATTAATTGCGTTCAACCAATATAAGTAAATGGCTCCAATCTGGTTAAAAAAAGAGAATTAAATTTTGGTTTACAATTTTCTTCGGTTTCATCGTTTCCTCAACAAAGCGGTAATAGTGTAAGCATTATTAAAAATTGGAGAAAATTGATCGAATTGTTATTTTTATATAAACGATTTTCTGATTTGTTTTCTTGCTGTTTTTAGGAATTATCTATCGTCAACTGTGAGCTCTGGGGATTATTGGTTTACAAAATTTGAATCTTGATGTGAATATGATTTTTTACAAAAGAAATCTGGAATCTGTTTCAGTTGAAATACATCTCGGCGATTTTCATTTTTGGTTAACATGTTGGGCTATTTTTTGGTTTTGACGAAAGATTTGGATTCTGAATTTTTATTTATTTTTTATTTTTTATTCATAGAAGTTTTAGTAAAAGAGTATAATAATTAAGGAAGGTTTATTGACAATATGACCCGCAAAAACGTATGGTGAAAATCTCTAGTAATACTAATATGTTTCAGATGTTTTTGTGTTTCTTATCTGCCAAAATAAAATTAACAATGAGTTCATCATCTTTTTTCTTTTTTCTGTTTTTTTGAAAATCTGTTTGGTAGTATCCTGCCCCATGAATATGTACATGGCTGGTATTCATGTTGTGCAGCTTAAATTGTGTTACTTAGTATGCTCTTAATTATTTTATTGTGGTAATAATCTTACAATCTTGGTTGCCTTTTTAATTTATCTGGTGATTTTGCAGTCAAAAGTAGATGATCTAATGGAGTCTGAAGTTGGCAAGAAGTCCAGTAATAAATCCTTATTCTATGAAGCTTCCCTTAGATACAGCATTGAAGACATTCGACCAAACGGTAGCATCTAGAAGTATCAATCTGATGAACACTCCAACGTAAGTTTTTGTGTACTAATTATGAACGATTTGTTTCTTGATGAGTATTTTGATTTACTCTTTCAATTTTTTCTTTTCCTTTTTTTTTTTCTTTTAATACATGCCTGACATTTAAATTTCTGAATGTATTGCAATGTGCTCGCCGAGCATCTTGACATCCCTTGTTTGTCTCTGGATTGATTGATTAGTTTTCATTTTAATTTATGTTCTCATTTTCTTTGTTCTTCGATTGCCTTCATTGTTGTCTTCGGTGTTGCAAGAAAATGTTGTTCCCAGAAATGACTATGCCTGCATCCGCAATTGGTTTTGAAGGTTTTTTTTTTTTTCTTTTTTTTAAAAGAAGCTCGAAATTTCATTCTTCGAGCCGGGCATCTTTGCTGATCCTGAAGGAAAGGGACTTCGATCTCTTTCCAAAACTCAATTGGATGAGTTTCTAGGTCCTGCTGAGTGTATGATAGTTGATTCACTTTCGAATGAATACCTAGACTCCTATGAGTCAAGTCTCTTTGTTTATCCTTACAAAATTATCATCAAAACTTGCAGTACAACAAAATTGCTTCTGTACATCACTCCTATATTAAAGTTGGCTGGCTACCTTTCTCTTTCAGTACAAATTGTGAGATATACTCGTGGAAGTTTCATTTTCCCTGGAGCTTAGTCATATTCTCATCGTAACTTCTCTAAAGAGGTTTCTATCCTGGATAGCTATTTTAAGGAACTTTCCTCATGCACCAAGGCTTATGTTATGGGTAGTTCTAATAAACAAATGGCATGTTTATTCCGCCTGTACTAGACGAGCTAAATCTTTTAACCCAATTTACACTAGAGATGTGTATGAGATTTGGCTTCCATTTTCTACAAAAAGGAATCAAGCTCAGCAGCTCTGGTGACCGGTAAATCTGGTATAGGGAAGATCCTCTCGGCATCTGAAATATGTGATTTTGAATTTGAGCTGTGGTTACTCCATGAGTTCCATTGAAGGCGCTGCACTATCTACCATTCATGTTACCCCCGAGGATGGTCATTCCTTTGATGGTCATTTCGATTTTTTACTTGAATTATGTTATTAAGGTTATTACTGCAGTCGCATAATATACTGCAAAGTGTTTTCTTATTGTGATAATTATTTAATTTATTTGGATAATTTTCAAAAAAGTATTAATTTGAGTAAAGGAGCTTTTGTTCTAGTTGACTCACAATGGCTACCTCCAAAAATAAAAATAAAAATTACAAAAATTAAAGACAAAAATAGTATCAAACAGGCAATTGAAGTTGTGAAGCAAATGCAATTGGAAAAATTAATCTACATAACTAGAATTTTTTTTTTTTTTTTTTTTAAATGAATGATTCAAATTTGTAGTTCCTGCATGATTATATAATTTTCAAAAATTGAAATTCTTGATGAATAAAACCTTTTTCTAAACAAAGATATAAATCCAAAAATTGAGGCCGACATTTCTCAGGCTAGGAAAAGGCAAAGGCACATGATAATTGATAACCACAAGATTTATGCCCTGCCTCCTTCATTTCACCCATTTATAATTCTAAATATTTAAATCTTCGAAAATCAAATTTAAAAAAGAAAAAAAAAATGCTTCTTAACCAAATTTCCATTGCTCTGCGTACACCTTTAGTCCCCATAAAACCCACAACCAAACACCACCCAAAAAAACGCCAACATTTTTGCCCAACAACGGGATCCACTACAACTGGCAACAAAGTTTTCAATCTCCGACGAATCGCTGTCGTCACGAGGATTCACTCTCCACTGTACGATTGACAACCTCGACCTCAACCACCTCAACACCGTGTTCGTCGCCGTCGGGTTCCCGCGGCGGGATACCGGAAAGATCCGGGTTGCGTTTGAGCACACGGACGCGCTTCTGTGGGTAGAGAACGAGAAGACGAAGAGGCCCGTGGCGTTTGCTAGAGCGACAGGTGATGGAGTGTTTAATGCGATAATTTGGGATGTGGTTGTAGATCCAAGCTTCTAGGGTATTGGATTGGGGAAGGCTGTGATGGAGAGGCTCATCACCGCCCTGCTAGGAGAAGGAGTACATTTAAGTTTGATCATGTCAAACAATTAATTTTTTACTTTAACCAAAAAAATTTGACATTCACCACAAAAGCCTATTTTTGTGTAAAAAACATAAATACCCTTAAATGAGTTATACAATTACAAAAATAGAAATATGTTAAAAAGATCAAAATATCCTTAAGTTACAAATTAAAATCCAAACACCTCTCAATTGAGATTTGAAAACGAAGTCACTCTTTTCATCAATTTATTCTAACACGATAAAAATTCTTTCATTTTTCATCTACTTCAACCTCAAAATTTCATAAACTTATCAGTTAATTCGGTAAGCATCTTTTCCCAGTACTTAATTTTGTTTTTATTGAAGTCGTATATTTTTTTAAATGGTAGAGAAAATAATATTAGAACCGAAGTTCAGGTCGGCACCGATCTGACGCCGGACAACATGTGGACGGCATTATGGTCTGTTGGTCCGTGGTCCATGGTCCATTACAAACCACGACATGGTCCGGGCCCGGACCATTTGGCCGAGTCCGGACTCGATTTTTTTTTCTGAATTTATTTTAATTTTTATGTTAAAAAATGTAATTAAATATGAAATAAATAATATATATATTAAGATAATTAACGAAATATTTAAAGATAAATTAAATAGAATTTTAATTTTTTTTCTTTTTTACTTAAATATATGTTTAGTAATTAAATATACGTTTCAAATAAATAATCGAAATAGAGTAATTAAATATTAAATAAATAATATATATTTTAAGACAATTAAAATAATTAATTATGAAAACAATTAATATAATTAATTGAAAAAAGACTTAAATGAAAAATCAAATAAACATTTTTAGCGGCATTGGATTTCAAATCATTTGAAAAGATTGCGATTTTCATTCAAATTCGTCTAATTACATACAAAAATGTTGAGTTTCGTTTTAATTGTAATGATTCTTTTTTTGTCACTAATTGTGTTCTATAGGGTAAAAAAATATGGAACACTTTCAGAACAATGAGCTTGAGTACGTTTTTGATGATTACTATGATGTCCCTGATAATTGTTTAATTTGTTATGCAGATATGGCAAAAAGCATGTGTCCCAATCTATTATTTCGATGAATTTCAAAGGAAAGAAAATGGTCAATGGGAATGGAAATGAATGAGTAAAGGAAAAGGGGTTGCTGCTACTTCAATAACAAAAAATACATCGTTTACGGAAATGTACAATGAAATAAAAAACATGCTTAACGTCGATTTCTCTCAGTACGATATGGAATTGGGATTTTTATTTTAAAAGCATTCAACAATTTCGATTCTACCATTGAAAGTTACTTTTGAAGTGCAAATAAAGTATCTAATTCAATTGAACCAAGGTTGAAAGACAACTCCTATTTGCGTAACTTTGTTGAAGAAAAAAGTCTCCGAGGGTGAACACGAAATTTTCGATGGAGAGGATCGTAACGAGAATGATTTTTGGGATACTGTTGAGATTGTTCGTGAGGATGATGTGGTTATTCCCGGGACAGTTGCTACTCGTCATGATGTCACCGTTACACAAAAGATTTACGAGAAAGTTCAAGACAATGAGGATGAAAGGCCATTTACAAATCAGGATTTGATTGCTTTATCCAGACAGAGACATGAGTCTGGTGAGAGTTCACATGCTGGGCCGAGTATACGGTCTTCTAATTGTTCGCATGTAGTTCCTGATGATGAAGATTTACATGTCTATCAATTGTTTGACACGAAAAGAGATTTACAAGAAGCTGTGCACCGAATTGCAATGAAACATAATTTTGAGTTTAAGGTAAAAAAATCAAACAAGTCTACATGCACAATTATTTATGTGGACAACAACTGCAGTTGGCGTTTGAGAGCGACAAAGATGAACACAAATGAGTTCTTTGTAGTTCGCAAGTATGCGCGGGAACATACTTGTGAAGTGGGCATTCATCAAAATGATCACAGGCAAACTCGATCATAGTTTATTGGTCGATAGATAATGCACAAGTTTCAGGACCCACGGATGATTTACAGATCTACAGATATCATCAACGACATCCGTCGGGAGTATGGGGTGGTTATGAATTACCAGAAAGCCTGGAAGGCTAAAAAATGTGCATTGGAAGATTTAATGGGTTCGACAGAGAAGAGTTATGCTAAATTGGCCAGGTATTGCCACAACATGGTGAGAACTAATTCTGACTCGACATTTTTTATTGAAACCGATGGGCAGAATCGCTTCAAGTATTTTTTTTATTGCTCTTGGACAATGCATTAGAGGTTTTCGAAATGCGATGCGACCTCTAATTCTAGTTGATGGTACAGCCCTAAAAGCTAGATATGAAGGGAAGTTGATTATTGCTACATGTCAAGATTTCAACATCCAAATTTACCCTCTTGCATTTGGCATTGTCAATGGAGAGACTGATCTAGCAATGCGTTGGTTCTTCATGAAGTTGAGAGAAGTAATTGGGGATATCGAGAACCTTGCATTTGTGACTGACCGGAGGCAGTCAATAATAAATGGTATAGTTGAAGTTTTTTTCGGAAGCACATCATGGTTATTGCATGTACCACATTCAGCGCAACCTAAAGACTAGGTACCGAGGCAGTGGCATCGTTGCATTGTTTAGGAGAGCTGAAGAAGCTTACAGCTTTGAATTGTTTACGAAGTTCATGGGCGAAATAGAACATAAATCAGAAAGTCCATGGGAATATCTATCAAATATTGGGGTCGAACATTGGGCACGGTTACATTTTCCAAGACGTCGATACAACATGATGATATCGAATAATGCGGAGTCGCTCAATGCATTATTCAAGAAGGATCAAGAGTTATCAATTCTTCCAATGATTGAAAATACTCGTAGCGAGTTACAACAGTGGTTTTATGACCGGCGTGAGGAATCCCAAAATTGCACGAGTGTGCTAGCTCCGGCGCAGGAAGATCGACTATTCAAAACTCTGGAAGTGGCAAAAGCTCTATTTGTGGAACCACTAGATCAATTTCCCTTCTCCGTGAGATGTGGGCGTTATGTTGGATATATTGTAGACTTGAATGACAATACCTGCACGTATAGACAATTTCAGTTAGAGAGTTTTCCATGTGCGCATGCTGTTGCAGTGGCTATGTATAGAGGATTTTCACCACACAGTTTATGCAGTCATTATTACATGACTGATTTTTGGAGAGCAGTTATGCCAAAATTTTATTTCCTCTGCCAAATGAAGTTGAGTGGGAAGTTTCTGATTATATTGTAGCACTTAATAATTTGTTGCCACCTAAAGTTCCATCGCGTACTCCTGGTCGTAGACAGACGTCTAGAATACCATTTACAGGAAAGTTTCCACAACCGCGTAAGTGTGGGAGGTGCGACGCTAAAAGACATACACGTCGATTTTGTACAAGTCAGATCCCACTAAACAATGACTCGACGGATGTGTAGTATCTATATAAATCATATGTATTCTCTATTTGTAATATGTTTTTGATTTTCTCAATTTAAATCGAATGTAATCTTTATCACATTGTTTAATTACTCTTTTTAACAGCATATTTGAACAAAAAAATAAGATTGATTTAAATATTACGATTTAATAATTAATATATTACAGCAGTTAAATATGTAATTGGTTATGTATAATTGGTTAAATATTTCTTTAATTAATTATACTAATTGGTTAAGTAAAAAATTAATTATTTCATATTTAATTACTTATTTCGATTATTTATTTGAATAAAAATAATAGCACTTACTTCGAATTTTCATTTAAATATTTCTTTCATTAATTATTTTCATTTGGCGCGTATATTTGATTATTTATATTCCTTTAAAAATTATATTTCGTTAATTATCTTAATGTGTATATTATTTATTTAATATTTGATTGCTATATTTCGATTACTTATGTAAATTAAAATAATAATATTTTGTTTTTTCTTATAATACAAGTGAGACAACGATATATATTAACTGACAATATGGAGAGATTACAGATACAACAACAATGTAAATTAAAATAATAATATTTTGTTAATTATCTTAGTACATATATTAATTATTTCATATTTAATTACTTATTTCGATTATTTATTTGAATAAAAATAATAAAAATAACACTTACTTCGAATTTTCATTTAAGTATTTCTTTCATTAATTATCTTCATTTAGCACGTATATTTGATTATTTATATTCTTTTAAAAATTATATTTTGTTAATTATCTTAATGTGTATATTATTTATTTAATATTTGATTATTATATTTCGATTACTTATGTAAATTAAAATAATAATATTTTGTTAATTATCGATTATTTATTTGAATAAGAATAATAGCACTTACTTCGAGTTTTCATTTAAGTATTTCTCTAATTAAATATTTAAAAAAATTATTAACATTACAACATGAATCATACTGAAGTAAACAACATTTACATTTTAATAAAATAATATACAATGCACTAAGGATCACAGTTATATTCATACAAATCGCAAGCTAATTTATGCCTCCACATATCAATTCAAGATTGATTTATTGTATCAACATTGCGACCAATGCTCAAAAATTCTATGTACTTTATTGCAAATAAGCCACAATCGCCCTTGCAACCGAAGAATAATATATTAGTTCGATAACATCTAACTGAAAATTAAATCTTAAAATTAAAAAGTTTTAAATCCTTACGATCTTTCTTGTTTTGCCGTCGTCATGTTCCGCACAATGGCTAATCTGTCATTTACTCGAATCATCGCATGACCAGGGTCGTACACATACATAGTGGAATTAGCAAATACGATCTCCACTAAAAAACAGTGTGAGTTCGCGATCACTGGAATGTACATATGTGTACAATCCATCTACGGCTTTTCGCACCTCGGCTATAGCCAAATCACCCACTCCAGCATGTACTCAGACATAACATATTCATTCCCCTTGCTTAGGAGCTCGTGATGCTCAATATCTACGACACGAACAATCTCAGAGTTCAGGATAACTCGACTAAGACTGTCATAAGATCTTGGGTATCTCTAAGCCCGATCGCGTAACAATTCCGTAGCCAAGTTGATATGCTGAAACAAAAAATACCAACAAAAAAGATAGAATCGTTTAAGTAAATGAACCAACAACTTCTATAAACATAATAAATGGAAACTCAAAAAACTTACATCATCGGCAAGCTAAGTTGAGGTCGTCAGTACATCTTCGAATCACTTTTTAACATTGGGCACGGTCATACAGCCAATGGTATAACTATCTCTAAAAAATGAAAAAAAGTTACGAAAAAAAAGTAGCAAAATCATAAAATACTTACTCAGACTTAAGAGATTTGAACCAATCGTCGAATGCCTTCCGTCTGATCGGGTCGACGTCGCGAAAAAGATTGGGGAACGTCCCATCCACAAACTCCCTTCTCTTCGCCTCGGCCGTGTATGGAAAATGATGTACTGTGACGACAATCTTGATCTCTTACCGACCATCAGTTCTGGCACGTCATTAGCACGCTTCTTACCCTTCGGCACCTCCGTCGCCCCTTCCGACACGAATACTACATCGTCATCCGTCATCTCTGACATCCTCTCTTCCTCCGCAACCCCCTCATCCTCCTCTACTATCACCTCTGGTGTCCCTTCCACTACCTCCTTGGCCACCCCCTCCAGCACCCCTGTCTCTCCCTCTAGCACCCCTGTCCCTCTCTCCACCCCCTCTATCTCAGCCTCCTCTGGTACCTCCACTCCGGCCATCCCGACCTCCTTTGGCACCTCCGGCCCGACCTCCACCCCCTCCCTCTCGACCTCCGGCACCGAATAAAAAAACTCATCGATTCCTGTGACCGTTGCCCACCAATCTCAAGGAACACCAGTCTCCCCGACACTCCCTCTGTCATGTCTACTGTCAGAACCTCGAAAGCCTGCTACATCGCCTCGAAGTGCTGCAACCTCAGTATGAAGGTCTCCTATATCTCATCGTAGCACTTCAATCTCAACTCGTAGTGCTACTACCTCTGTCGTAAAATCTCGTCGCACACCCTTATCTCCTCTCATAGTGCTACTACCTCTGTCGTAAAATCACGTCGCATCATTCCCAACTCCTCTCTAATAATACCAGTCATGCGTGCAAAGAAATCATCTAAATGACGGGTCTGACTGGGTGCAGGCGATCCACGTGGGAGGTGGGTGGGTGCGGGAGACGGAGATCTCCTCGGAGAATGTGATAATGGCGGTAGAGGTGATCTCATCGGTGGAGGTGACGAAGATCTCATCAGTGGAGGCGAAGGAGATCTCCTACGTGGAAGTGCTCGTCGTTCTACTGGATGACGCCCCTACACAGAGAAGACAATTAATATTAGTAATCCACACAAGAATATTATAAGTCAGAATAAATAATGATCTTAAATAAACGTACCCTATTTTTATCCGGAACGGACTCAAACACTGGATCGTTTTCAGTAGGTCGAACATGTAATTCATGTACATATATTTGATCCTCCTCTTCCATCGAAACAACCAACTTAGCATGAACTTCGAGCTGACATATCATATTTCAACGTGTTAACGAGCATGTATCGAGCCGAGTTAATGTACGTACAATATAAATTGCAAATATATAATACTCACCTGAGAATCGTCGAGGATAGCTGTCAAATTCTTAGCCGATGGTTTCTCATGTGCTCGCCAATGAAGCATTCGTGGGTAGCTGGTCTCCCTTCTGATCGCTCATTTGCTACCCAAAGCAGGGATAGTCTCATATGCCCACAATTGTAACAATTACAAAAAAAAAAAAATTACTTATACATTTAATAAAAAAGTTTAACACGCATTACGTTAAGCTGAATATTTACCCGCAAAGCCATACAAAAGCCATATACATCATATTTGCACTCGCCCCTCTCCGATTTTGGCATAGTATGTACCCTCCCGAATACGTGGAGAGTATCGGTGTAACATCTCCGACCTCATGGAAAGCTGTTGAAAGCATCGATATCATGAACAATATCCAATGAAAAAAGGTCAATCGACGTCCTACGATGTTGACATCTCAATATGCTCTCCAGTATATACACCAATCCTAACTTCAGCTTATCTAGCATGTGATCGCATCTCCTAAATGTGTCCTCTAACTGTGGTGGTGTAACCGGCCCTTTACCTTCAAAATATAAATCCAATAACATTTTATTTGGTATAATACGGGCTCTCGCTTCTTCTTCTCCAATATATCTCAATCCTGTAATGAGGGCAAATTTAAGGATCGAGAATCTCGATACCTTCCTGTCTCCCATAGCAAAATAAAGTTGATCGCCATCGACTGATTTAAGTAGTCGGAGTAATAAAAAATTAATAATCTGTCCGGAGAACTGCACGTACTTCAACGGATAGAAGGACCATAAAAACGATCGATGGAGTATGTCGATGTGCTCCTCATCCAGCCCTCAATCACTGTCGCATAGCTAGAAAAGTTACAATACGTTGTAACTTTTCCCAAATGAGCTCTCAGATCGTTGTTCATATGATATTACATCCTAAAAAAATAATACATGTTAAAACCATATACAAGATATTATAAATAAAATATCGTTCTTCAAATTTAACCAATCAGATTTCATATTAATAAAGTAATAAATAGATTCATCCAATCACATATTAAAACAGTCAAACAAAAAAAATTCTCACATATTTGATTATTTAATATTTCTTTAAAAATTATATTTCCTTAATTATCTGAATATATATATTATTTATTTCATATTTAATTATTCAAATTTGATTATTTATTTGAATAAAAATAATAATATTTAATTCAATTTTTCATTTTACTATTTCTTCAATTAATTATCTTAATTGGTTAAGTAAAAAAATTATTATTCAATTTAATTTATTCTTTAAATATTTCGTTAATTATGTATATTATTCATTTCATATTTAATTATTATATTTCGATTATTTAATTGAACAAAAGTAATAATATTTAATTCGATTTTTCATTTAACTATTTCTTTAATTAATTATCTTAATTGGTTAAGTAAGAAAATTATTATTCAATTTAATTTATTCTTTAAATATTTCGTTAATTATGTATATTATTCATTTCATATTTAATTATTCTATTTCGATTATTTATTTGAATAAAAATATAATATTTAATCCAATTTTTCATTTAACTATTTCTTTAATTAATTATCTTAATTGGTTAAGTAAAAATAATATTATTCAATTTCATTTATTCTTTAAATATTTCATTAATTATGTATATTATTTATTTCATATTTAATTACTCTTTTTCGATTATTTATTTGAATAAAAATAATAATATTTAATTCTATTTTTCATTTTACTATTTCTTTAATTAATTATCTTAATTGCTTAAGTAAGAAAATTATTATTCAATTTAATTTATTCTTTAAATATTTCGTTAATTATGTATATTATTTATTTCATATTTAATTACTCTATTTTCATTATTAATATTAATAAAAATAATAATATTTAATTCAATTTTTCATTTCACTATTTCTTTAATTAATTATCTTAATTGGTTAAATAAAAAAAATATTATTCAATTTAATTTATTCTTTAAATATTTCGTTAATTATGTATATTATTTATTTCATATCTAATTACTCTATTTCGATTATTTATTTGAATAAAAATAATAATATTTAATTCGATTTTTCATTTTACTCTTTCTTTAATTAATTATCTTAATTGGTTAAGTAAGAAAATTATTATTCAATTTAATTTATTCTTTGAATATTTCATTAATTATGTATATTATTTATTTCTTTTTTAATTACTCTATTTCGATTATTTATTTGAATAAAAATAATAATATTTAATTCAATTTTTCATTTAACTATTTCTTTAATTAATTATCTTAATTGGTTAAGTAAGAAAATTATTATTCAATTTAATTTATCCTTTAAATATTTCGTTAATTATGTATATTATTCATTTCATATTTAATTACTCTATTTCGATTATTTATTTGAATAAAAATATATTAATATTTTCATTTAAGTATTTCTTTAATTAATTATATTAATTGTTTCCATAATTAATTATTTTATTTGTCTTAAAATGTATATTATTTATTTCATATATTTTATTACTAAACTTATTTAATTACTAAACATATATTTATTATTTATTTCGTATATTTAATTACTAAACATATATTTAAGTCAAAAAGAAAAAAAAATTAAAATTCTATTTAATTTATTTTTAAATATTTCGTTCATTATCTTAACATATATATTATTTATTTCATATTTAATTATATTTTTAACATAAAAATTAAAATAAATTCAGGAAAAAAAGTGACCCATTGTCGGTTTCGGACCCAGCCAAATGGTCTGGGTGGTCCGCTACGGACCATATTGGCCCGTAATGGTCCGTTACGGGCTCCAGCTTACTAGAAAACTCCATTTCCGACGAGTTTCGTCTCTTTTTTCACTTTTTTCAACATTTCAACCTCAAATTCGATCTTTTCTTCCATTTTAACTATAAAAATTTGAATTTAACTCATATTCAAATCCTAAACATTCAAACTTTCACATATTCAAAGTAATTATTCGCGTTGATAGTTAGAACAATAATTTAATAGTTATCTAAATAATAGATAACTATTATTCCAATATATAATATAAAGAAATAGATGGCAAAATGTGTAATTCACTCTGATACAGGAGGTGGTGACGGTAAAGCGGCTGTATTTTGAGAATTAAAAAAATAAAGGAGCATTTAAAATTAGTGAAAAATAAAAAAATAAAAAAAAATTTAACAATAGTGTATTTGTGAATTGTTCTCTATTTCTTATCGTGTCGGTCTGAACCATCAAACCCACATACAGGATAATGCTTGGTTAGCAGCTATAACATAGCTGATCTCTCACTTAATCGCTAGGTAGCACATTAAAACAAAAATAGTATAATGAGATTATGACAATGTATTTCTATTAATAGGTTAAAATCATTTTTTTAACACTTTCATGATGTGATGTAGTGATGAGTTGGCATGTTATTCAACATATACGTGGAAGATATGTTACAATATAAGTGCGAGTTAGCAAATTCCATTAATTTAGGAGATGGATGGCGTGAAGTAGCTAGTGAAACTTGAAACTGAAATCGAAGTCTAGTGATCCAAATGAAATTAAATTGAAATTCCACGACCTAAT
Source organism: Olea europaea var. sylvestris (assembly GCF_002742605.1). NCBI lineage: Eukaryota > Viridiplantae > Streptophyta > Magnoliopsida > Lamiales > Oleaceae > Olea > Olea europaea. The sequence continues at coordinate 689,178 of NC_036256.1, read as the reverse complement.
TGAGATGAATTAAAATCTAGTGATCCAAATGAAAGTTCATTGAGTGCGGAGGAAATTTACCTTGAATTGCACCCATGGAAAACCAAGATGAGGCACACCCTCTAATTTATTATATCTCAAGCTAGGTTTATCAATCAAGATTCTCTATAATTTCTTTCAAGAATCCCTATATTGGGTTTTGATACCAAATAAATCCAGGCGATGATTTAAAATAGTTGTTGTATAATTTATCGACACCATAGACTTGACTCGATTCGAATACGACCAACACTTTTGGATGGCCCAAGCTGGAGTTGGTTTTGGTTTTGTTGTCGTTGGATATATATAAGTCTTGGCCCAATTGTTATTAAATTTGCCTGGGTTCTTAAGTAGCCCATTTACCTAGTGTTGGCCTAACTAAGTTACCTAGTATCCATTTATACATACCCAGCCTCCCAGCAGGCATTTTATGAGGGTGTGGAAGAGAGGGCCAAGAGTGCGGGGGACGGTCGGCTTAAGGGTTATTTGGAGTGAAACCCACCACTGTTGCCTCTTCTTCTTCCTATTACCACCACCATCCATTTCTCTTTGTGGGGTTTGAGAGTTCTTGGAACACCAAAGTGAAGGTGAAAGGTTTGGGTCGAACTGATGTAAATCAGTGTTCGTTTGATTATTTTCTGAGCCCAAAATCAAGATTTCTAGAGGTATTTTCATTACAAATAGTATCAGAGCTTCTGTTTTCAAGAAATATATGATTTTTGGGTGCTAAAACGAGCTAGAAGTGGTTTGGATTGAGGCTGGAAAATGGCACAGAAAACTGCCGAGATTTGCAAATTTCTAGTCGGACCTGCAATCGTGATTTTCGACGAAACTACTCATCATTTGGACAAACAGTGACCACTAGTGGATTGTGTGGGTGGAGGCGCGTCTGGAGGTGGCGTGCGTAGTGGTCAGCGCTGACGCGTGAGGATCTAGTCCTGAAGCATGGAAACGCCGGCAAGGTGTGTGCAGGCGCATAAGGAGGAATCCGACGATGTGATCTTCAGATAGAATGTTGTCGGCGATGAGACGGACCCTGCGATGTTGTTGAATTTCAGTTTTGAGCAATGCAGTGAAATTTGGACGATTTTGCCCTTTAACGTTTCGGTACCGGGTGCTGTTTTTGTGTTACTACGATTGCTGGTGACTTTAGGATGAATAGTGATGATCCTAAAGTGGTGAATTCGTGTCTTTTGATATTTACGAACCTTCAGACGTGGTCCACTATGTATTGTGTTTTTTACCTTTTATTATTACAGTTAAAATTATTGTGTAGGTAATTATTTATTTTTCGCATTAGAAGTCATCGTGTGGGGTGACGTTAGGTTTGGGGTTACCGTGAAGGGGTAACCATAGCCTGTTGCTAGACCTAGGAATTATTTGCCTTGAATTCTTTATGAATTTGTTGTCAACCTTTTTATACTGTTAAAATTACATGTGACCTTAGAAAAGTTTATTTGATTATTTTATGTGAATTATGTTTATACTTTGCTTGTGGTCATTTTTTGGTATTGATGGTATGTATAGGTCTAAGGCAAGTGAGAAAAATAAAATGTATTTTGACTGTGGTAAAATTGGACATGGTGAGGATTGTCCTAGTAATAATAATAAAAGGAAAGATAAGGAGAGAGGTTAGGCGAATGTTGTCATTGGGTCGAGTGATGACATGTGTGAGCTTTATTGAGAACGAACCTAGTTACTACATGTGTATTTGTGTATGATCCTTTCTTTATGTGTGTGATCGCTTAATTTTATTGCAATGTTGATATGCAACATGTTAAATTTGTTTGATGTGTGTAATTGCATGAATTAGAGTGATTTTATTACTTTATGTAATGTGTTTTCATGCATAGTAGGTTGAGTTTTGTGGCGTACCCCATTTTCTCTGTGAGTGGTGTAAGAGTATGGTAATGAGAAGAAAGATGGGCAGTTGTTTTCTCCTTTATCTTTGTGAGCCCGTGTGGTTTGTGAAATTGTGTGAGGTGGCCATGTAGGCTTATCTTCTTCCTCTTTGTGAGCTTTTTTTGTGAGTAGAGTGTAACAACAAACCCTTTTGTCTATTCTCCTAACGAGAGCCACCTTTGCCATTTTCTTTGTGGATTTTTTGAACATTGGTGATTTGAGTAATCTTGTGGTGTGTGGGTCAATTTTAAATTGAGCCCTAACCTTTGTGGTCGTGAAAGGTGTTGATTTGCTATAGTGAGTTTGAGATGCATTAGCAGTGTGTTGAGTATCTATTGGTAAGGTGGAGTATAGATGCCTGAAGATGCATTGGTGATATGCATAGGGGATGTGGAGTGTGACATTTGGATCACAAGTGGGGAGGTGATTAAATGTTGGAATCTTTTATCTGTGAAAAGACCTTGTACAGGTGGAGTGTGAGAGTGACACTTCTATTACTTATGTTAGATGAAGACCCATTATCCACATAGGTTGGAAGAAGTGATGTGGTGATAAGGAATTATCTCGAGAACTTAGGATCTATTGTGATTTACCAGTTAGATATATGTTTAGTACTCAGTCTAGTGAGCATAGTGGGCGATGAGCGGAGATACGTGTTCTCAAGGTATAAGCAACACGAAATAGGATAGGATAAGTGTGTTGAGATCTTTTAGTGGGTCATTTATGCATTTGTTGTATATGTGGTTGATCTCGTGTTTGATTAACTTAGTGTTAATCAATAGTTCTGTGTGAATGTGTTTCTGAAAAGATCTATGTGTGTTATCCTATAATATATTGTCATCACATATTTATTTGCTCTTGATTGTTTACTGTGAATATTTGCTTCTACTTGGGTGTTCTTGATCTTAGCCATAGTGAGTACGTGAAGCAGATATGGTAAGTGTTTCAGGTTGGAAATATGAGGTAAGATCCGTGATACCAATTTTTTTGGTATTACCTTGATTATGCATGTATAAACTTTGTGTTTTGATTGCTTGCAGATTTATTGGGTATCAAGGTGGAGATTTGTTAGGTTTTTTATACCCAATAAATTTGGACGATGATTTAAAATAGTTGTATGATAATTTATCGACACTATGGACTTGGCTCCACTCGAATATGATCAACACTTTTGGATGGCCCAAGTTGGAGTTGGTTTTATTGTCGTTGGACATGTGAGTCTTGACCCAATTGTTATTAAGTTTGCATTGGTTCTTAAGTAGCTCATTTACCTATTGTTAGCCAAATTAAGTGACCTAGTCCCCATTTGTTTCTCATTCTTTCCCCATTAAAATAAAAAATATGATTGTTGTCCATTACATCAAGCCATCATATTTGAATTTCTATCTCTTGTATGGGACTTGTAACGGCTATATTTTTCATTTTCATTTTTACATAAATGGGAAACAAACGGGGCTCTAGTATCCATTTATATATACCAAACCTCCCAGCAACCGTTTTATGGTGTGTGTGTGTGTGTGGAAGAGAGGGTCGAGAAAGAGGGGAGGACAGCCGGCTTTGGGGTTGTTTGGAGTGAAACCTTACCGTTGTTGCCTCTTCTTTTTCCTATCACCGCTACCATCCATTCCTCTTTGTGGGGTTTGAGAGTTCTTGGAGCACCAAAGTGAATGTGAAAGGTCTGGATCGAATCGAGGTAAATCGGTGTTCGTTTGATTATTTTCTAAATCTGGAATCAAGATTTCTCGAGGGATTTCCGCGACATCCCAATTATAAATATAAGAGATAAGAGGAACCTTTTTCTACCTTCACTTTTTAATCCAACAGTCACACACACACACAAAAAAGAAAGAAAGAAAAAAGAAAAAAAAAAATAGAAAAAGGGCAGCTTTTTGGAGGAGAGAGAGCATTTTACCAATCGAATCACATATATCTATAATTATTACTAAACTACTTTTCACAAAGTGGTGAATGTAGATTAGACATCTAGTGTCTATCCAAGACAAGTTGGAATAATATTTCATTACTAAATTGAAAATTTTCAGTTTAAAAAAGGTTTTTAATGAAATTTCTGTGGTTTATTTTTTTTAACTGTTTTCTTTCTCAACGTTATATTGGCAGTAATGTATTAGGTGCACATCAATGCAACTTTCCAATAAATCTATTTGAATTGGCCTGTATCCATGAAATCTCATAATCCATACATATAGGATGGAATTTTTATTTTGTTTACTAAATCACGTGAAATTTTACCCAACTTAGAAATGAAATATATGAACTACGAATGATTGGAGGAATAAAGAGAATTTTCTACTTTCTATTTGACGGCCAAGAATGTAGATTCCTATGACATTTGAAATTGTTCCACATTGTAGCTCTTTGGCATGGCTTCGACGAGTTGAACTGCTGACAACAATTTCTTATGTGATAATGATCTCTATAATTGTTTTAGAGACGAGATGAAGGAAAATGATCAATTGCTAGAGCCAAATGGCATTGACAACTTCCTATGCATCATATTTATGAATGTTCGGTCACCAAATTGTGTCACTTCATAACTTTAAAAAGGACAAAATACGAAGTTAAGATATAGGTTTATAACAACTAATCGTGCTGCCAAATCGTCTCTACATATTTATAATGTTGTTACCAAATCAACTAATCCTGTTTATTAGTGCGGGTTAAACATGATTATTAAAACATGACATGACAAAAATAGAAATGTATGGAAACACCTGAATCATAGTCTTATCTACTTGACATCAGAATTGATAACAATAAAGGCTAGTTACAAATTGCTGCCCTCATAAAAAGATAAAAAACAGTGGATAGAACTATTTTCTTGTTTTCTTATTGTAGTTTCTTTAATAATATTCCACTATCACCAGCATCTCCACCACCATTTGTCCCACACTGCTTGCACTACTGCGTGCAGCCCAACATTGGCCATGGGGCCTCAGCCATCGAGGGTGACAAGCCACTCGTTTTAGCACGCAAAATTTGATACAAATAAGACTTGAACATTTTTTTTCCTCTAAACATTTTCTTCGATACGACTGGTTTGTCCATTAGGGATTAAAGGGCATATTATTTTCATTAACTTTTCTCTACTAGTAGATGAATAATTATGCGGCGAGATGATATGGACTTTTCATATCTCATGCACGCTGAGCCAATTAGTACATGACAACACGAATTGAATCAAGTGCACACCTAACCCATGGTGTTTATTTAAAAGCTTAGCCCCTGTTTAATGATCACTATTTAGGGGGAAAAAATGATGTTTTGAGTAGTATTTTTTGGAGTATGTGTGATTAAAAAATACGGAAAAGTTTTGGATTTAAGTGCAAAATATTTTATTACGTGATGAGTATAAGAATTGAATAGTTTTATTTTAAAGAGAGACAAACATGGACTTAAACTATTGAAAGTGAGCAATTTTATTCATTTAAGCTGTTGTCACTTCTTCCTGTGTAGGCCGGATTCACATGTTCATCGCTGGCCTAACACAAACATTTTTTTTTAAGTAGGTAGCAGCGAGACTTGAACTAAAAACATTTACTTGCTCTGATGAAACAAGATAGTCTAAAAACTTGAGCAGTTATTCAACTTACTAACACAAAGAAAAAAGTAAATGGATAACTTTCTCTCTCTCTAAAGAAGCTTAGTGAAGAAGACTTGTGGCAGTAGTGATGGACAGGTTAGAAGATTCAGCCATGAGATGAGCTGTGTTGCAAGGTATATTTTCAAGAAAATCGCTAAAGAGAGTATAAGAATCTCCAATTTTGAGATCAATCATCATTTGGCGAAGATCGGAAGCTTCTTCCTTGAGCCGTGCATTTTCTTGAACAACCCTATCATGACTCTCCGACGCATGATTCAACTTCTCCACGAGATTCTGATTCTCCGTTCTGAGAAGCAGAATTTGGGACCATAACTCATCAACTTGCCTTTGCTTCCTCATCCTTGATCTTCGAGCAGATTCTCTATTAGATATCATTCTCCTCTTCTTTCTCTCGTCGATTATATCGACCTGATTATCGTCAACTTCATCAGAGGTTGAGTTACTGCTGATGTACGAGGAGTTTGGTGTGAAGTCATGCACTGGAACAGATGAATGACAATTTTGCAAGTTTGTTAAGAATCTGCCGAACTGTAATGCCTGAGGGTTGCGGAAATCAGCAGGAAAAATTGTAGGGTTTTGAGATTCAAAGAAATTATTCATTTCTGAGGTTACAGATGGAATCATCACGATGATTATATTGGAGGCTTGTTTTGCAGATAGAATGAGCCTGTTGGGATAGGGGATCATGGGTTTTATAGCCAGAGAAGGCTTAAACTAAAAAAAGTTACGACTCCAAACTTATACTCAAAATAAGTACTTTTTTTTTTATTTTTAGCCAATGTTTGAGCCACATTCTAGGAAAAAATGCATCATTCACGTCAAATTAATGGGAAATGTGTGGTTAAAAAATAAGAAAATATTTTAGATTTGCTTGTAGTATTATTAAAGAATGTGTGGTTGAAATGATATCAAATCATTGTTGAAGAATGTATTTTTTTGAAAATAATGTGACTCAAATAAGCCTTTAATTTCACCAAATAAAAATATTACATGTTGGATAATTCTACATGTACATTATGGTATCCATAAGGTTGTCCATAATGTACATGTAAAATTTTATGATTGGAGGGTTGAAAAAATTATTTTTCAACTCTTCAATAATGTTAAGCCACTTGTACATTATAGACACCCTTATGAACACTATAATGTACATATAGTATAAACCTCACATGTTTTCACGGTTATGCCCAAAGGGACAAAATTACTTCTTTTTTTTAAAAAAAAAAACTTCAATTCTATGTTTCGTTAAATATATCATTTAAATAAATTAGTTTATCTAGTTATTGGAGTAGATAGAAATGTGAAGTTCAAGTTTGGTCAATCAGGTCTTTAACTAAAAAAAAAATAAATAAATAATTTTTTTTTACCAAAATGGCATGTACGTGAAAGAGCTAACACATAAAAGATATATATACTTAAAATAAATAAATTCGTCTCCTTTTCAATAATAACTTAAATTTTTAGACGATATGCTCAACTCCAAGAACATAACATCTTATTAAGATGGAACGCTGTATACATTGCGTCATGATATATGATATTGTGCATATATATTAATGGATAATCATCCAACAAATATAATGCTTGAAAGTGGATTAGAAGTTTGTGATGATGGGATGCAATTAGAAATTGCTTAAAAAAAAAAAAAAACTTCAATTCTATGTTTCGTTAAATATATCATTTAAATAAATTAGTTTATCTAGTTATTGGAGTAGATAGAAATGTGAAGTTCAAGTTTGGTCAATCAGGTCTTTAACTAAAAAAAAAAAAAATAAATAATTTTTTTTTACCAAAATGGCATGTACGTGAAAGAGCTAACACATAAAAGATATAATATAATAATGGATAATCATCCAACAAATATAATGCTTGAAAGTGGATTAGAAGTTTGTGATGATGGGATGCAATTAGAAATTGCTTAAAATTTATGGCCAATTATCAAGCATTGGTTGTTATGCTTGATGATGAAATCTGGGTACGGTTGTGCTATATACATAATGATTAATATAATAATTTACATATACATGATATGGTGAGATGTGATTAGGTAAATAAAAAAAAAAATCAACCAAAAAAAAATATATATATTCTTTTCTCTTTTTGACATCTTATTTGTACATGAATCATTCTGTAATTTCATTATGTACAAGTAACAGTATTTTTCGTAAAGATAAACATCATTAATTTGATTAAGAAATGATTTATATTAATTCTAATTATATTTATAATTTGATGACTCAAAGGGCACTTAACTTTTTGATTAGAAGGGACCATGAGAATGTTATAATATGTATTGTTTATAGGGTAAGTTGCATTTGCAGTAACTATATTTTCATCCTAGTTCAGTTAGTAACTGTAGTAATTTCGATCGTCGAATAATTATACTTTAATATGATTTCAATTTGATAAACACACTTTATTTGATTTCAATCGAGTAACTATATTTCAATTTGATTTCAAATAATATAATTTTATCCAGTGCCACTAATGCTAATGGATGGCATGACAATTAATATGTGATGTTTATCACACATGATTGTCAGATGCAGAGGAAATAAGTATAACTTTAGTGAAATGTATAATATGCATAATTTTTTTGACAATTTTGTAGGGTGGAAGTATCCTACAATTGAGATTAAATTAAAGTATAATTATCCTACAATTAACTGATTAATATAGGGTGGAAGTACAGTTACAGCAAATGGAATTTAACCATTGTTTACATCACTATACCTTTAAACTATTGTAACATTTTAATAGTATGGCAGTGTGTTAATTTTGGATTTTTACGACGTACGAAAGAAGATGAATATTGAATAATATTCATTAGTTCATTGTCAATGACGGACGCAGATATTGGGAGTTAGTGGGGCATAATCAAATTTATACATCGTTTGGCCCTCATTTTCTAGAAATGAAAATGGGTGGAATATTGTTTTTTTTTTAAATAAATGGTTGAAAAAGAAGGAAAAATTTTCAATTTATATGTAATATTATTTTATGAAAGATTATGTGGTTGAAATACATGAGAGAAAAATGGAATGTAATATAATGGGGGCCTAACGAGGGCTTAAGAAAAAGTTGCTAAAAATTTAAGATATTTGATATTTTATTACAATTGTTCTCTATGCGTTCTAACGTTCCATAATTATATTATTTTCAATACTTTAAATGCAAATTTACATTTAAAGTATTTTTCTATACTTTTTATAAACAACCAATTAAAACAATTAATTCAACTGAAAAAATAATCTGTTTATCAATAATCACAAATTTACAAATAAAAATAATCAATTCAATTGTTGTTTGATAATGGAAGGCTTCTCTTTTTTCTTCGTGATTTTGGAGTCTATTAAAAAAATAGTAATAATAAAAAATAAAAATAAAAAACCTCTAAAGCTGGTGGATCACTTGACCCACTAGGACCCAATGTGGGTCCGCCAATGTTCATTGTTAATCGCAACAATGCTATGTTATACTATTATAAATTATTACGAAAAAAAAAAACTTTAATCTAATATTGTACACAAATTATGCACCGAAGATTTAATTCATATTAACGACATTTCTTTTTACCCTCCATGGAATATCTTGATTCGCGTGACGTGTTGCGTGAGGACAATTTTCAGTAATGGGAGGTTTGAAACATTCTTTAATTATGTCAGATGCTAATTAAGTAGGACAAACCACATTCTTAGAGGTGATTAGAATTATAATGTTGAATGTAACATCAAATTATGTAAATTTTGCTCGTTCTTGAATAATGGTTAATTTTTATCTAAGCTTGACATTTGAACATAGAGATTTAACAATAAACAAGCGATTCAATTATCACATAGTTAACATTTTAAGAGAGATAGATAGCCTTTGGAGGCAATGGGATGCAATCATTCAATCGGCTATGGGGTTTTAGCAAGCTCGATAATGACTAGTATAAATTTAGGTATGTCGATTGTCGTTCATCCCTCGTCTTCTCTCGTGTGAAGAAGTTGGTCAACTTTCACATGAAAGAAGGTTAAAAAAAGGTGTTTGTGTTGGGTTTTTTATACCCAATAAATCTCGAGCTATGATGTTAACGTGGGTTAATATTATTTCATAGGTATAGGCCGATGAATGAAATAAATCCAACAACCAAGTTCATGAGTTACACCCGACCCAATTGTATTCCTTATGAATGGCTTGAATCTTGACCCGTTTACCCCTTTAATGGCCCAACTTAAAGCCTAACCCTAGAGTATATATTTGGCTATAACCCTAGCCACTTTCATATGATGTTTTGTGTGATTTTGAGAGAAGAAATAGTGAATCCCGGCTGCTCCCCTTTTGTGTGAGAAAAAGGTGTCCAGAAGTGTCCAGAACGCTTGTATAACGTGTGCAATTGGTGGTTTTTTCATATTATACATTTGTGGTGTTTTCTCCTAGCCTTTGTGGCCATAAATCATCATCCTTTCTTGTCATACGTGGGTAAGATTGCATAGCAACCAAGGTGAATCAATTGGTTGTGGTTTGGAGCCGATTGGACTGGTTGTTGGTTGAGAAAGGTACATTAGACTGAGCCTGGAAAACCACCGTTTGAAAATCCTTTTGAGAGAGATTCCGCAACAATTGGTATCAGAGTTTCAAGGTGAAGGTTTTGGCTCGTGAAATCTACCAGAATAATCTCGGGCGCCCAACAATCCCGGGCGATGATGTTAAACAGTGTCGGATAGTCGGATTAGATTTCATAGGCTTCGGCCGATGATTGAAATATTTATTAACACACTCGATTAATTGGCTTAACCCAAAAAACAACTTGAGGATCATTTGAAGCAACTTAATATAGTTAATGTTGCTCACGGCCCATTTACTTCTTGGATGGTTCAATTTGTGTTCCGCCCCCTTTAACCATTAGTTGGTCCATGAGCCCACTATATTATTACACCATAAACCTATATATTGCTCTTATTTGTTGAATGAGCCGTGTGTGTGCAATTGAAAAGAGGCAGCCGACATTTTTCTCTAGTTTTCTCTCTTGAGCCTTAAAATTGAATCTGTCTTCCTCTATTCTTGGTGATTTATTGCAGTCACCATATTGTGCTCTTTGTGAACACATTGAGTTGAGCAACTAAAATAAGAATTGTTGTTTGGGTTGGAGCCATTGTTAGGTATGTTTAATAAGGTAGAGATTGGTGAAACTGAGCCCGAAAAATCCACCATCGAAAGTCGATTATTCAATAGTTTGTACTATTCTTTATCAAATTTTTCATTGCCCAACACGAACAAAATGTGATGTATTCTAATTATAATGATACAAGGGCACTACTCTTGGCCTTTGGGGTGGCTAGAGGGCCTTAATAGGATGTGACCCTTAACTTTCTTTTATCCTTCCACTATGCTTTTGCCAAACATTATTTGGCAGTTTTGAAAATAGAATTTTAATATATGCTTCCACCTATTGTATGACTATTTATCAATCTTAAAAAAGTTATAAACTTTTAAAGAGTAAATTATTTTTCTATACTTAAATATTTACAAAGTTTTGTCCGCTATATATCATACACGTAATTAAGGATAATGTTATTTGAAAAGTATTGGCAAATCCTAGCAGTAGCAACGTGAAATCGCAAAGATTTTCTTGCTGCATTAATAATTAATTAATTAGTGGATGAGCTTAATATTAATCTACCATCCACTTCCAATTAATTGTTTATAAAACTTCAGTTTAGGTAACTTCCCACTATGCAGCGCAACTTCGTGTGTTAATTATAGAACCTGTTTGGGAGTGATTTTTTCCCCAAAAAAATTGATTTTTTGACCGTTATTTCATTATTCTATCCGTCATATTTGAATTCTTCAATTACAGGTGGATCCCACTTTTCTCCTGACAGTCAAAAAATCAATTTTCAAAATCACTCTCAAACAGGCTCATAGTATACTATAGAATTCATTAAAAATACAATAAATTCATTTCTATTTTAAATTAAGATAAGATGTTCACTGATGCACAATTACAAAAGTTACACAAGATTTAAACAATGATGAAATGCGTTGAAAAGATAAATATTAAAGTAGAAATAAATTCTTTAATTCATTTAAAGTTTGAATTTTATATGAGAAGACATCAATTTAAGGGAAAATTACGCCATTTGTTCTCAACCTATTATTTAAATAGTAAGATGATCTCCAACCCTTAAAAATAGTACATTGGTCCTCAATTTTCCATTGTACATAATGGCACAGACTGTTTGCAAGGCAACAATTTGTCTAAATCTTAGACTGTCACATGATTTTCGTAAAACCATGTTTCGTTATAATATGTCCCCTCAAGATCATATTATTTATTTAGCAAATATTTAACATATACAGAATTTTCAATAATAGATAACAATATTTACTTGCCAGGATATCAAGCCAGTTCTCATCTGAAGCTTGTCAAATTTACGTGACTTAAATTTTACCATATAGTTGGTTCTTACGTATGATCACTTGGGTCTCGATCCGGTTAGTATGTGGATAATATTGGGTCTTTAAATTAAGCAATATGAATATTTTAACTATTTTATAGTTTCATATTATGTGCATGATAACTTCGCTACTTTCCTCTCATTGGACTAAAAGTAAGTGTTGTTGAACTTGTTTTTTGTAAGGGTGATGTGGCCAACAAATTTTGGATTCTCTTGCGTCCATGTTCGGGTTCGGTTTAATTTGGTTAAATTCGGTTCGGTTCGATTTGATTCTCAAGTTCCGTATTATAATTAAATTTTCTAATATTTGCAAAGTTACATTATTCAGCTAATGATATGTTCCATCTTAGCTCTTAAAAAATAATATAGTCCAATTTTATGTGTTTTTTGCGTCTCTCTTTGTTGAGTTTTTTTTATAGATTTGATTGCTAAAATCAAAGGAAAATGAAGATAGCGAGCTCACGATAATTAAGAGATGCGTTGTCGAGCTTCAATTCGATTTCTCTTGAACGGTAGAAACGATACTACGGTAGAGGAATAGATTTGAATAAAACTTAGATCAATTTGATTAAATTGATTTTGAACTGAAAATTAGAAATAGAAAAATCATATTTTTGGGTTTGAGCTAAATTAACTAATTAACAAATTTATTTAGAAAAAATAAAATAATTTGACTTATTTAAAATAAATTAATTAAAAATTAGAAAGATTCGATTATTCGGTTTTTGATTTAGAATCGAGAACCGAACCAAACCAAACTCATCGGTTCTCGATTCAGATAATCGTTCGAATATTTAACTTAAGAAGAACCGTTCAATTCAGTTCGGGTTTGGTTCGATCAATTTGGTTCGAAGGTTTTGTCCAGCTCTAATCAATTTATAAGTGAAGGGGTATGACATGTACTAAAGAAGTGAGCCACTAAGTATAAAGAGGACGAATATGAGAGGGTATGAAAGAAATATAATTAGAGCAAAGTTATAGTTTGAGAGTCTAAACTTACATTACTTTTGAATAGTACAATGTGCGAGTTTTTATAGTTGTAGATGAGAAATGGTAACTATTGGATGAAGTGACGCATGGCCTCATCTTGACAGTTGAGGTCTATTCTTATGTGTTACTTCATCAATCCTAGGCCAGAGGACATTTAGCCCTCGTTTGGTTCCCATTTTGTGGAAATAAAAATGGGTGGAATAGTGTTTTTTTTTTAAAAAAATTAGTGATTGAAAAAGAAGGAAAAATTTTCGATTACATATATATTATTTTATATAAGATTGTGTGGCCGAAAATATGAGAGAGAAAAATGAAATGTAATGAAATGAAAATGGTAACTATTGGATGAAGTGACGCATGGCCTCATCTTGACAGTTGAGGTCTATTCTTATGTGTTACTTCATCAATCCTAGGCCAGAGGACATTTAGCCCTCGTTTGGTTCCCATTTTGTGGAAATGAAAATGGGTGGAATAGTGTTTTTTTTTTTAAAAAATTAGTGATTGAAAAAGAAGGAAAAATTTTCGATTACATATATATTATTTTATATAAGATTGTGTGGCCGAAAATATGAGAGAGAAAAATGAAATGTAATGAAATGAAAATTAATGAGGATCAAATGAGGGCTTAATGCTTATGAAGAGCAATCACTCTAAAGATTAGGCTGACCTTTGAAATATAGACTAACAATTTGACTTTTTAGGCACATGCTAAAGAGACATCATATCAACCAATTATTGGTAGATCTTAGATCTCTTTGGAAGATATAATAAGGAAAGATGCTTTTCTATCAGTTAAGAAACTAGACACTTCGAAAATATTCATACGACAAATGCGGTACCTTGACTCCGACTTTAGAGGGTTGTTTGCTAGGGTAATTTGGATACGGTGATCCATCGCCACGGATGGTCCTACCTTGAAGTTGGATGGTGATGTGGAGTGCGGGCCTGGTTATTTACTGATTAATTGTTATGTTGAGACATTTAGAGCTTGAACTGAAGAGACATACAAATAGTTCGTCAAGTCCATGTATGAATATCTATATAATATGTGGACTTCAGTGTACAATGGAGGTGAATTCGTTGTCGAGGTGATGTGTTGGCATCTGTTGACCTCATTATTTGTAGGGGGGACATGTTCAACAGATCTCGAGTCCTCCTGCGTTCATGTAAGCCTTTAAACTTACACACTTGGATAAACTGTCTCACACCTGGCCTTCTCTGAAATGGAGGAGAGGCAGTCACGTGCACTCCAATGGTCAAACCAGTCAATGTATAAATGAAGGGGTGTGAGGCGCATTAGAGACATGAGCAACTAAATATAAAGAGGTTGTATCCGACAGGGTATTAAAGGAATATAATGAGATCAAAATTATATCTTGAGAGTATAAACTTATAATACTTTTGAATTGCACAATGTGTGAACTTTTATAGTAATAGATGAGAAATTATAATCGTTGGATAAAGTGACAAGTGACCTCATCTTGATGGCTTATGTTTACTCCTAGACATTACTCCATTAATCCTAGGTTGATGAACAATTAATACTTCTGACCAGCAATCATTCTAAAGCCTAGATGACCTCTGACATATAGAATGATGATTTGACCATTTAGGCATATGCTGCAAAAATGTCATATCAATCAATCATAGGTGGATCTCATACAGAAGATTTCTTAGAAGGTGTGATTAGGGAAGATGCTTCAATCAATTAAGAAGCTACTCACTTTAGACATATTCATGCGATAGATGTGATACCTTGACTTCGACCTTAGATGGTTGGTTGCTAGGGCAATTCAGTGTAGCCTTACATCCAAGTTGGGATTAATGTGGAATGCAAGCCTAGTTGATTTGCAAATTGTCAGCCATAACAAGATGATCTGGAGTCTCAGTGGAAGAGACATAACAACAGTTCCCCAAGTCCATGTATGAATATTTATATAATATGTGGATTCAATGTATGGAGGTGAACTCATTGTCGAGGTGATGTATTGGCGTCTATTGACCTCATTTCTTGTAGGAGCGAAATGGCCAACAGATCTCAAGTCTTCTTAGGTTAACGTAAGCCTTTTGTCTTACACATTTGGACAAATCGTAACTTACACTTGGCTTTCCCTAAAATAGAGGAAAGGCGGTTGCATGCACTCCAACGGTCAAGCCAGTCAATGTATAGGTGAAGGGGTATGGGACGTATTAGAGACGTGACCCACTAAATATAAAAAGGTCGGATCCGGAAGTATATGAAAAAGGAATATAATGAGAGCAAAGTTGTAGCTTAAGCATTTAAACTTGCATTATCTTTAAATTGCATAATATGTGAACTTTTATAGTCGTAGAGGAGAAATGATAACCGTTGGATAAAGTGACATGTGAACTCATCTTGATGTCTGAGGTCTACTCCTAGGCATCGCTCCATCAATCTTAGGTGAACAGAAATTTAATACTTCAGACGAGCAGTCGCTCTAACACTTAGACTAATCTCTGACATATAGAATGGCAATTTGACCATTTAGGTGTATGTTGCAAAGATGTCATATCAATCAACCGCAGATGGATCTTGTGCAGAAGATCTCTTTGGAAGAGGTGATAAAGTTAGATGCTTTGATCAGTTAAGAAGCTAGTTATTTCGAACATATTCATGTAGTAGACGTGGCACCTCGACTCCGACCTTAGAGGGTCAACTGCCAAGGCATTACGAAAGAAGTGATCCATTACCTTGGTATGGCCCCCCTCAGAGTTGGGCGGTAATGTGGAGTGTTGGCTTGGTTGATTTGCTGATTGATTGCCACGTGAAGATGATCTAGAGTTTCAGTGGAAGAGGCATAAAATTGATTTAAATAAAGTGCATAACATTTAATTAACAAAAGCATCTACTCGAAAATTTATTCCAAAATGCCAACAAATATTTTGTATCATTGTTTAGATAAAAAAAACTAGTATGGCCCCACCTCGGAGTTGGGTGGTAATGTGGAGTGCAGGCCTAATTGATTTGCTGATTGATTGCCACGTGGAGATGACATGGAGTTTCAATGGAAGAGGCGTAACAATTAATTTAAATACGGTGCATAACATTTAATTAACAAAAGCGTCTACTCGGAAATTTATTCCAAAAGGCCATCAAATATTTTGTACCATTGTTTAGATAAAAAGACAACACAGAGTTGTAATATTCTCTTATTTTTGCTTATGAGTAAGATTCTTCCATAGATTAAATTTTTAAATGAGATTATTCAACATGATAAAAACAATAAAAACCTTGAATTTATGTTTGGATAACTAATCATTTTCGAAAATCAATGTACCCTAAAAGTATGTTGTGAAGTTGTTTTAGAATGAGTGGTGAATAGATGAGTAGTGGTTGTAAGTCTCATGAATAATGTGGAAAAAATTGAATTGACCGTCTATTAGCTATATTAATTAACGTACACTCTCTCTAACACCTTAATGAACGAGATAGTTTAACTATTTGACACGTCGTGTTAATCTTCTCCTTTGATCCTAATCCTTCTATCTTTTTCATTAAAATCGACGATTATCGATGTTGAATCATACCACATGTTATAAAAGCAGCCACATATTTTTTTTAACTAATAAAAAAAGATTTGTGGTCATTATGAACAACATGGTACCAGATAAAAGGTGGAATTAGTTTCATATTGTCATTACTTTGGACTAACCATTAATCAACAAGATCTCATTCTCATCCCATCTCTTTTTTTATAAAATCAAATCTACTTTAGATCACATGCATATAACATGTTTAAAGAAAATAAAATTTTAAATAATAATTAAATAATTAAATACGTTAAAAGGTTACATAATGTTGTGTATAAGTAGCGATTAATAATTTTTAATTTAGAGTAAATTATCTGTTTAATTATTCATAATGACAGCTCAATTTTCTCGACAAAATATTTTGATTTAACACTTGTTTTGCTTTATCAAATCATAAGAGATCAATTTCGATACGTCTAGATAAAGTAATAAGTACAACAAACAAAAGTGTGACGAACGAATCTATTCGAGCATCAAATTTAACTTATAGAAAATTTGATTTTAAAAAAAAAAAAGAAGGAAGTAAAGAAAAGCAGTTTAATACAATTACTAATACGAATGAAGATTACGATGACCTGTCCATATTTCATACTGAGGTCGTCAAAGATGCAACGTAGGGGTAAGCAGAGGAAGAGACATTGGCGGCAGCTACGTGAGAAGAGTGTGTTTCTGGTATGGTAATGGCAAGTATTTTGACATGAATCGAGTAATAGCAGGGCTGACTGAGTTGGCAGATTTAAATAAAAAGCGGGAGAGAATCATTTTTATCCCGTATAGAATGATCGATCCAATCTATACTCCACTCAATTTCAAAATCAATAATAATTTATTTATTTTTCATTAGATTTAATTACTTATATTTTGTATATATTGATTACAAGAATTAGTTAGGGGTTTCTCTTGTTTAAATAGGGAATTAGTGTTTCACTGCAATTTGGTGATTTTTGGAATGAAAATTGAAATCTTTGAAGTTTCTTCCAAATTCGTTCGAATACAATTTTGTTATTCGAGTGTAAATCAATTATTTATTTTCTATATTAAAAAAAACAATTTAATTGGTATATTCATTTACAATCAATGAAATCCTAATTTCAATTGATTCTTGATAAATCAACTAATAGTTTGCTTATCAAATATGCCATAAATTCACGAAAAGCAATAAATTTAAGTTGCCTAACTCTTTTTTTAAAAAAAATAAAATAATAATATTACATAACAAGCAAGGTCAGAATCTGTCACGAATTTATGGTCGTCCCAAAAGAAATTGAAGAATTTCTTGGGAATCCTTCAACATTTGTTCATTCTTTTCTATGGTAGATGATCAGAACTTTATTTGAGTTCAAATCCTGCTAAAAATTCCACTAGAGACAAGAAGTTGTTGAATAGCCGCCTTAAGAACCCACCACTTATCATAACCACAATAGCATGGCCTGGACCTCTAAGCCGGCCACTCCAATCCAGTCCAACCAGATTGATATAGAACTGCCTTACATGCTGAGATGGTCCCGGAGAAACAAGGCAACCCAAGCTTGGACCGGTGCAGTCCAACTGATTGACACGTCAAAAGCGAGTCCTGTACATTTTTGCCAAAGGCACGACCCAACTTATTTGACACCCCTAATTACATGTGCAGACACGTGCAATGTATCATCCATCCGTCGACCTTCATCTAGTGTGCCGCACTTTCCTTGCCGACGATGCCAATTCCAAGTGAAAGAGATACCAACATTGTTGTCTGGACGGCATATGCATCAACATCTTTCCAAGTTTTGTCCCACATAGAGATATAGTAAAAATACAAGACGGCAAATGATAGCATGGATTTACACGAAAACTAAACAAACTTTTAAGTGACTAATCATATAAATACTAACCAACAAAATCTTGTTTCAGAAATCTCCAATAAACTCATATGAACTTACTTTAACACAAAGAAACAGAAAGTATATAAATATTTTCTTCTTTTGACATTATAAATTGAGTTAGTTCTGTAAAATTCACTCTGTCCAAGTCATTTACAAGAACACTCATTTCCAATGGAAGAATTTGTAGGGAATGGATCTCTGAGAGAACTTCTCCCAAGGCTGTTAGAAGAAGGCTGGGACGATGTATCAGCTCTGAAGATCATCAATTCAGAAGACATGAATGAAATAGGCATGAGTCAGCAACATAAGGTTAGTCTTTTTTATATAGTAGTCTTATTAGGGTTATTTAATGAACAAAAAATCCATAGTTTTTCATCATCCGGTGTTGGAGAGTTAGAAAACTATATTCGCCTCGAAATGATCGAGTTCTAAATAGAAACATTTTGAAGTACGGTTCATAAGAATTTGCATCTAAGGAACTTAAAATGGAAAAGTATGTCATGTATTAATTGTTAATTAAATTGTGGTCTAATTATTGTGACTGTGTGGAGCCGATATATAGACCTCGTTATACTTCATACTTGTTATTTCAATTTTGCTCTAATTTGTCTTATAAATAGAGAGTCGTCATTAGAGTATTATATTATCATAAAAAAAGAAATAGGTAATAAAAGATATATGGCATGTAATTTTTTCTTGTAAATTTTTTTTTTAGTCATAGCGAATTACTGTAATAGCATAAGAAGATATTACACGTTGAGGACAATTTTTATAAATCTGTGTGCCTAATTTTCCTTCTACAAATAATTACTATCAGATGTATAAAATTAGAGTTCCTAATTCTCAACATTACTGTCACTGATATATATATGTGTGCGCGCGCACGAGAGAGAATTTCACTGGTTAATCTCTCTTTTCTACTGAAGGAGGCACTTGAAATTAGGTCGTACCTGCATGATCGTGCACTGCTTCAGTATGGGAATAAACTCGAAGCCACAGGAAAATGTCTGCCTGAGCTTCTTAGCTTGAGTCGTGCAGATCTTTCTTCTCAGCTTGAGATGAAAAGAGGACATATCGCCCGTTTCTTGGACAGAACCAGTGCATGTGCAACAGATCCTCCGCCAGTGTCACATTCCCCGTTAACAACAAGACGGAACAGCATGGCCTCCAAAAATAACAGCATCTACAGGAAGGATCTTTCATCCCTCAACTCTGGAAAACTAAAGAGCATGACGAGAACACCGGGAAGCAACAGTTCTTATAATCTTCCCCTCGAGCAATCCATGGCTAGTTTCAAGATCAAAGAGGGACACGTCTTTAAGGGAATTGTTGCAGCAATTCCAGCAGATCTTACACCATGTGGTTGTGTACAACCTCCCACAATAGTTAAGAGTGTAGCTCCTTATTCAACTATTGAGAATATCTCCGTCCAGAAACTGACTCCAGAATATAAGATAGGAATGGAGCGATTGGTCAAAACGAAGACACCTCCCATGAAATCTTTGGAGTTATGGAGAGAAAAACCAGCTATATTCCTCTGCATACGTAGACCGGGGTATGGTCATATGAATACACTTCTATTATTTCATGCTAGGAAAATGCTAAAATGTCTGATCGCTTCTTATAGTAGCAAACTGAATGTGTCTAAACAGACTAAACTGGCCACCAAAGTTAAGAGAAATTTGCATAAAATATAGCCTTTTTGATGAAATTATTGAACAAATGCATAAACTATGTTAGAAGATGCATTTCTTTCCAATACAAGAATTAGAAAGGCTAAGAGAATGACCAGATTCACCATATTTTCATAAACAGGTGCATCATGTGCAGAGCTGAAGCCCACCAACTATATTCCAAGAAATCCATATTTGATGCACTCGGGGTCCAATTATATGCAGTTCTTCACGAGCAAATAGAAGCGGAGGTACAATTTATTTTTTTTTCCTATTACGTGATCATCTGAGGCAAATGTTTATTGGATGTTCAAATATAAGAACTGATCTCCCGCCCAGAGTGATTGTCGCCACATCAGCAATCAAGCAATTTTTATTTTTTTTTAAAGAAAAAAAGTTTAACATGCTGATGTGGCAACGCCACATCAACATGTGGGCATTATAAATCCCTCCCACCGTGGTCAGGGATCATTTCTAGTTCAAGTATATGCTTTGATGATTCCAGGTAAAAGACTTCTGGCCTCGATACTGGGGTGGCGTTGTACTCTCTGACAGGGGCAAGGAGTTTTTCAAAGCTCTAGGTGGAGGAAATCTGCTTAAAGGTAAGTTCATATCTGGTTTCCTATTCAACCCACGAGCAATTGCAAATTACAAGCGAGCGAAGACTATTGCGGTGGACCAAAATTTTAGGGGTGCGGGTGAGATAAAAGGTGGACTTTTCATAGTTGGTAGAGGAAAGAGTGGCATTGCTTACCAGTTCATCGAAAGAAATTTTGGCGACTGGGCACCACTAGATGAAGTAATAGAAATCTGTACTCGACTCCAGGTAGTTATTTCTTGGCTTGTCTAATGCCGTGCTGTAACTTCTTTCCTGCACAGAATTCACTGAAATGAGCTCCATTTCATTCTTATGCAGAACAATGAACATCAGTCAATTGGAGTCAACAAAATCAGATAATGCAATCAGAAGAGAGTAATTTGGCTTCTATTTACATATTTTTTGACTTTCAAATTCAAGAGTATGCATATCATAAATCTGGGAATCCATTAGGAGTACAATCTTCTGCTAGTGGATGTGATTTTATTTTTTGTAGCAAAAGGATGTTCGATTTGTTTGTCTCATTGATTCAGACTGTTGAGAAAGAATTGAACTGAAAATTTTGCTGGTAAACCATTTATCTATGGCGTGCAACCACATCAAAATCCTAAATTGGTTTAATTATCAATAAAGATGGAAGAACAGAAGAGGCCAGTTAAATATCATCGATGAAATCACAAAAGTTAATGACAAAAATTTGGGGTATGAAATCCTTCTAATTATCGCAGCTCGGCTGAATTAGATCATTCGCGTGACTTAGGGGTAAAAGATTAGCACAATTATATGCTTTTCTAGCATCGATGGAATATACTGATGCCCCCTTTTTTCTCACGTCCAGCCAAACTGCTGTTGGAAAAAAATGAGTAAATGATTCACTTTTGGCAAGATTTTCGGCGGGACTGGTTGGTCTAATTTGGAAGATCAAAGTTGATCCTTATTCTCCTCCGTGAGAGCATCGAAACCATATATTTATTTGTCAAAATTGATGAATGGATGAGTGAGAAATTGGAGTTCAAAAATGACCATTAGAAGATGGTTTATGTGGAAAAATAACACTAGCCCCACATAGGAAAATGAAGAAAGTATTAACCACTTTAAATATGATTATACATTGAAAAGGTATAATCATGCGTAGTATAAAGGCTCTCTCCACGTGCGCGTTCAGGGGGGTGCAAATCACGGATCGAAATTGTCTTCGGACCTTAAACTTGTGTGCATACACAAATGTTGGATCGAACGGAGCAAAAATTGACCTGTTTGGAGTGTCTACGTTTTGCAAATTTTTGCTTCTTCAACTGACCTTTGAGTTTCCAAAACTCCAGCAGAAACTGAACTGGCTCCAGTGTTTATTGCCATGGAGTTATTGGACAGATTTATGTTCTATTAAATCTCGATTTTCCAGCACTTCTAACACACGAAAAAATCTCTCTGTCTTGCACCAGAAAATACTCGAGTTTTGTATAATTTACGGTCTGCATTCTATCTGCATCGTGATGGTGATATTGTTCGAATACAAACTCAATTCGCTAGAGTAGTTTTCGTGATGCTCAGATTCTGTGAGTTTTACCGTTGTATTCTAGGAAACAGACGCTTGGATTATATCTCAAGCACTTACGGTGAAGGGGTAAATCTATTTTAAGAAAAATGTGCTCACACAAACCTCGGATTGAAATTTTATTTACATATCTGAAATTTATTCTTGCAAGTTATTTATTTATTTAGCGATTTACACGTTTGCAATTTACTAGATTAATATATTGTGCAATTTACTTGTTTTTATATTTATGTTAGAAATAAAAATAAAAATAAAAATTATATATATGTGTGTGTGTGTGTGTGTGTGTGTGTGAATCTTCTTACTAAGAGTTGGTAAATGCAATTCGGTATATGTATGTTACATATATTGTTTTTCTATTCAAAAAAAAAAATCTATGTTATTTTAATAAAAATAGTTTGTGCTAATTTTACGCATATACGATGAACTTCGCTGTCAAATACAGTAAGCTGTATATACGGTAGGCTTCTTGTAGAGGTTAGTTGCATATACGATATGCTTAAAATCGGTATCTAAACTGCATATACGGTATGTGATAATCCGGTTTCATTAATACCACTATATTCCAAAACAGATTCTTTGAAAAAAAAATTGGTTTCTTATACTGTTAATTTTGGAAACTAATTTTTTTGTTTGATTTTCAGAAATGGCAACCGAATCGACCAACACGGTTGTGACCCAAACTGTGCCTACTGAAAATCAGATTAAGGGCTCAGCTGTGTTTCAAGTGCCAAACTCTGTTGTGGCTCAGACTGTGGCTAAATTGCCAAGTCATGTTGTGAGTCAAACTGTAGTTCCAACAACTGGCCATACCATTAATATTTTGGTTAATCATGGAGAAAAATCAAAGAAATTCAATGGCTTGAATTTCAAAAGGTCGCAGCAGAAAATATTATTTTATCTGACCACTTTAAATCTTACGAGATTCTTGACTGAGATTGTTCCAAAACTCAATGAGAGTAAGGGAGATGTTCAAGGAATCAGTGCACTTGATGCTTGGAATCTTTCGAATTTTTTGTGCAGAAATTATATTATGAACAACTTAGAAAACACGCTATACAATGTGTATAGTATTATAAAAACTGCTAAAGAGTTGTGGTAGTATTTGGACTGAAAATATAAAACTGAGGATGCCAGGGCTAAAAAGTTCATTGTCAACAGATTCTTAGATTATAAAATGGTGGACTCCAAAACAGCTATCAGTCAAGTGCAAGAACTACAAGTGATTCTTCACGAAATTCATGCCGAAGGGATGATATTGAGTGAAACTTTTCTAGTGGTTGCAATTATTGAAAAATTGCCCCCCGTATGGAAAGATTTCAAGAATTATTTGAAGTACAAGCGAAAGGAAATGAATATCAAAGAACTAATTGTTAGATTTCGAATTAAAGAAAACAACAAGAGTTCCGAAAAGAAGTGGTTCAATCCTGGTACCGCTAAAGCTAATGTTGTGGAGCATGGTAAAAGTAGTAAGAACTACAAAAACAAGTCTGAATCATCCGGTGGCAAAAGGACCAAGCAAGGACCGAAAGGTGAAATTTCTAAGAAGAAATTTCAAGGAAAATGTTTCAATTGTTACAAAGTGAGCCACAAGTCTTCAGAGTGCAGATTGCCAAAGAAGAAGAAAGAAACAAATGTGGTTGACTACATGGCACAAGATGTGTTGGAGCTGAATATCTCATCCGTAATTTTTGAAGTGAACATTTTGGGTTCAAACTCTAAGGAGTGGTGTATTGACACAGATGCTACGAGGCATGTATGCTCTAATAAAGAGCTGTTTGCTGTGTTCGAAGCAATTGAGAATGAGGAGAAGTAGTTTATGGAAAATTCAACAACTTCTAAAATCAAAGGTCAAGGAAAGGTGGTTCTGAAGATGACGTCAGGAAAAGAGCTGGCTCTTAACAATGTGCTATGTGTGCCAGAAATTCGCAAGAACCAAGTGTCCGGGTCGCTTTTGAATAAGCATGATTTTCGCATTGTATTTGAGTCAAACAAAGTTATTTTGTCAAAAAGTGAAATGTTTGTCGAAAAAGGATATGTTTCCAATGGTGTGTTTAAACTCAATGTAATGGTTGTTAAATTGAAAATTAATAAAGCAAACTCTTCTGCTTATTTGTTTGAATCTTTCAATTTGTGGCATGGTAGATTAGAACATGTTAATTATGATACTTTACGTAGACTAGTTAACTTGAAAAGCATACCCGTGTTTTATATTGATTCCAAACATAAGTGTGAAACTTGGGTTGAGACAAAATTAACAAGGTCATCGTTTAAATTAATTGAACGGAACACAGAACCACTTGATTTAATTCACAGTGACGTATGTGATTTAAAACTCGTACAAACAAGAGGTGCCAACAAGTATTTCATTATTTTTGTCGCGATAGCACCAAATACTGTTATGTATATTTGCTAAAAATTAAAGATAAAGCTATAGAGAAATTTGTTCTCTATAAGATTGAAGTTGAAACTCATCTTAATAAGAAAATTAAGGTTTTAAGAAGCAATCGAGGTGGTGAGTATGAAGCACCGTTTGCGAAATTCTGTGCACAACATGGAATCATACATGAAACCATCGCACCTTATTCATCGCAATAAAACGGTGTTGCTGAACGAAAAAATTGTACTTTAAAGGAAATGATAAATGCAATGCTAGTAAGTTCTGGGTTACATCAGAACATGTGGGGGAAGATGTGTTATCAGCAAATTATCTTTTAAATAAGGTACCCCGAAAGAAAATGGAAAAGACCCCTTATGAGTTATGAAAAGAAAGAAAGTCTTCCTATAAATACTTACGAGTGTGAGGATGTCTTGCCAAAGTGGTCGTTCCAACACCAAAGAAGGTAAGGATAGCGTCGAAAACGGTAGATTGTATCTTCATTGGCTATACACACAATAGTAGTGTTTATCGATTTCTTGTGTATGACTCTAAAACCCCAGACATATACAAAAATATAATATTGGAATCAAGAAATGTTTCATTCTTTGAACATGTATTTTCCTTACAAGTCCAAAGTGGAAGCAAGCTCCTCCAAACAAATATATGAGACTATGACTGAAAATAGTCATGATGAAGAACTAGAAGAGGAGATTGAGGTTAGACGTATCAAACAGAAAAGACAGAAAAATCGTATGATCCTGATTTTTTGACCTATATGCTAGAAAGTGAACCTCAAAGTTATCAAGAGGCTGTGAATTTCTCGGAGGGACCTCAATGGAAAGAGGCCATTAAAAGTGAGATAGATTCCATATTGCAAAATCACACATGGGAGTTAGTGGACCTTCCTCCATGAAGCAAACCACTAAGCTATAAATGGATTTTCACAAGGAAAATGAGAACAGATGGAACTATCGAAAAGTACAAGGCCAGACTAATAATAAAAGGTTACAAACAAATGGAAAGTCTTGATTACTTTGATACGTATTATCAAGTGACAATAATAACATCTATGAGGTTGATACTTGCGATTGCCGCTTTGTGAAATCTTGAAATACATCAAATAAATGTTAAAACAGTCTTTCTAAATGGAGATTTAGAAGAAGAAATTTATATGGAATAACCCGAGGGATTTTCGTCACAGGGTAGAAAAAGAAAGTTTGTAAATTAGTGAGGTCACTACATGGCTTAAAACAAACACCCAAACAATTGCATGAAAAATTTGATAGTGTCATGATAGAGAGTGGATTTAAAATCAATGAGTGTGAAAAATATGTTTACCTCAAAGATACTTAAAATGGTTATGTCATTTTATGTCTTTACATTGACGACATGCTTATTGTTGATAGTGGTAATAAGATAATTGAATCCACTAAAAATATGTTGAATTCGAGGTTTGACATGAAAGATATGGGTTTAGCTGATGTTATACTTGGAGTAAAAATCTCAAGAACATCAGATGGGTTGTTCTAAGTCAGTCATATTATATGGACAAAATTTTGAAAAATTCAATAAGAATGATACTGGCTTGGTTAGAACACCAATAGATACAAGTCAATATCTATCTAAAAACAAATGTGAAAATGTCTCTCAAGTAGAATACTCGAGAGTTATTGAAAGTCTAATGTACTTGATGAGTTGTACAAGGTCAGATATAGTTTACACAGTCAGTAAACTAAGTAGATACACGAGTAATCCAGGAGCTGATCACTGGAAAGGAATAGTAAGAGTACTAAGGTACTTAAAATATACTCGTGATTATGGACTACATTATACCAAATATCCAGCGGTCATTGAATGATACAGTGATGCTAATTGGATATCTAATATAAAAGATTCAAAGTCCACCAGTGGATTTGTGTTTACATTGGGGAGTGCTGCCATATCGTGAAAATCCTCTCAGTAAATAGTTGTAACCAAATCTACGATGGAATCTGAGTTTATAACTCTAGATAAATGTGGTAAAGAGACCGAATGGTTGCGCAACTTCTTAAAGGATATTTCAAGATAGTCAAAAGTTGTGCTAGCAATTTGCATATATTGTGATAGTCAATCAGCAATAGGAAGGGCACAGAGTAACATGTACAATAGTAGGTCTAGACATATACATCGTAGACACAATACCCTAAGACAACTACTCTCAACTGGAGTTATCACTATTAACTGCGTAAGGTCAAAAGATAACATTGTGGATCCGCTAACCAAAGGTTTAAATAGAGAGTTAGTTGGGAAATCATCGAAAAGAATGAGACTTAAGCCCTTGAATGAATAAGTCATTACAAAGGAAACACAATCTAGTTGACTGGAGATTCCAAGATCTAGGTTTAAAAGGACAACCTAATTGAAAAGGCTTAATAAAATCAGTGTGGGGGTGTTTCCTCTTGTCCATTCCTATGATGTAACAGTGATGCCCGTAAGGATGAAGGATAAGTAATAGGCTTTTAATGATTCTTATGTGTCGAAAATCGAGTCAACTAATATGGGTTACTTGTAATAAGAAATCACCTATGTGAGAGAGAAGTGGAGCCGCTTCTAAGAGAATTGTGTGTGACTCAATTCTTGAGAACTCTCACAGAACCAAGCATATGTACATGGCTAAAACGAACATAATAATGAGAACTGAATTGTGTTAGGAAGAATCCTGTGTGGAGTATATTATCGTTTACATAAATAACAGAACAGTTCAAGGACAATATGTCTACTGGTCAGCTAGTAAAGTAAATATGCTTTCACAAGGGAAGGTTCAAAGGGTGATACCTACCTATCCTATGCAGGCTTCAACCGTTGAACTTTATCACCTAGTCTTGTGTCTCACGGTCACCAAGTCTCGTTTCTTACGGTCTCATATCTCTCCCAATTTTCACTCATGTGGGGGATTGTTGGAAAAAATGAGTAAATCACTCATTTTTGGCAAGATTTTCGATGGGATGCGTTGGTCCAATTTGAAAGATCAAAGGTGATCTTTATTCTCCTTCGTGAGAACATCGAAACCATATATTTATTTGTCAAAATTGATGAATGGATGAATGAGAAATTGGAGCTCAAAGATGACCATTGGAAAATGATTAATGTGGGAAAATAACACTAGTCCCATATAGGAAAATGAAGAAGGTATTAACCACTTTAAATATGACTATAGATTGGAAAGGTGTAATCATGTGTAGTATTGAGGCTCTCTCCACGTGCGCGCGCAGGGGGTGCAAATCACGGACTGAAATTGCCTTCGAACCTTTAACTTGTGTGCGTATACGAATGTCAGACCGAACAGAGCAAAAATTGACCCGTTTAGAGTATCCATGTTTTACAATTTTTTGTTTTCTTCAACTGATCTTTGAGTTTCCAAAACTCCAGCAGAAACTGAAGTGGCTCCAATGTTTATTGTCATGGAGTTATTGGATAGATTTATGTTCTATTAAATCTCAATTTTCTAGCAATTCTAACACACGAAAAAATCTCTCTGTGTCGCACTAGAAAATATTCGAGTTCTGCATTATTTACGGTCTGCATTCTATCTGCATCGTGGTGGTGATATTGTTCGAATACAAACTCAGTTCGTCAGAGTAGTTTCTGTGGTGCTCAGATTCTACGAGTTTTACCTTTGTATTCTGAAAAATAGATGCTCGGATTAGACCTCAAGCACTTACGGTGAGGGAGCGAATATGTTTTAAGGAAATTGTGCTCACACAGACCTCGGATTAAAATTTTATTTACATATTAGAAATTTATTCTTGCAAATTATTTATTTATTTAGCGATTTACACGTTTACAATTTACTAGATTCATATATTTTGCAATTTACTTGTTTCTATATTTATGTTAGAAATAAAAATAAAAATGATACATATATATATATCTGAATCTTTTTGCTAACAGTTGGTAAATGCAATTCGGTATATGTATATTACATATACGGTTTTTCTATTGAAAAAAATAAAAATGTTATTTTAATAAAAATATTTTGTGCTAATTTTACGCATATACGGTGAGTTTCGCTGTCAAATATAGTGAGCTGCCATATATGGTGAGCTGCACTACCATATACGGTGAGCTGTCAAATACGGTATATTGCATATACAGTATGCTTACAATCGATATCTAAACTACATATACGGTATGTGATAATTCGATTTCAGTAATACCACTATATTCCAACAACTGCAAGCTGAAAGAACTTTGGTAAAAAAAAAAGTTCTTTCACTGTGTAATAATACTAGTAATTGAAAACTGGGCATGCCAGAAGTCAAGGTATCAATTAATAAGCTTCATCAAATAATTATGGCGTGAAAATGATATCACGCTTGATCTTAGGATTCAAATCATTGACAAATCTAGAAGTTGTCACATGAGAAGTATTGTGAATATCACAAATATTTAAGTCCCTAGAAGTCGGTCTGATATTCATTAATATTGGATGTACCTTGCCATTGTACAAAAAGAATTGATACTGCAATTGAGATCGAAAATTAACAAGATTATATTTGTTACTTAAATATTCGTTTCATCTCACCCCATAAAGAGAGTATTCTGACCTAGAAGATCAATGTTGCGCAAGAATGATTCCAATAACGGGAATAATGCTCGACAAATCTTACAAGTGACATACTAGCATGATATATCCAATGAGAGTAGGGTCCAAGGGATCGAATGTCCAACTAAGCACCACCCAGCTGAGCTCGTAGCAGTGTCCTATTTGTCCATTAAGGATGTGGGCCATTGTTATTATCTAAGGATCTGTCATTTAAAGCCAGTATAGGAATCCCTATTATCAAATGTGAATCAAAACGAGATTAAATTACCTCTTGTTCTTCAAGAGAGTTAAGCCTGTCAAAAGTTATAATAAATTTTAATTTAAAACCAAACCATAACCCAGTGCTACTTAAAAAGAACATCATTCTTTTGACTACTACACTTTAAACGAGTACGTAAATATTAAGCAACAAGGTATGAAAAATTACATGAGCTTCATCAGATAACACATTTTAGCTTTGTAAAAACCACCTTGCCAGATTCCAGTTCTTGTAAAGATTGACCCCACTCTCACGTTAATATAAGAAACAGAAAGCATACAAACATAGTACAATTTTCTTATTTAATATTGATCAGCACCGTACCAACACGCTCATATATGTGAAGGTAAATCTTCCTTAATTGCACTTCTCTGAACTATTATATTGAACCGATTCAGATGTTG
Organism: Olea europaea var. sylvestris; assembly: GCF_002742605.1. NCBI lineage: Eukaryota > Viridiplantae > Streptophyta > Magnoliopsida > Lamiales > Oleaceae > Olea > Olea europaea. The sequence continues at coordinate 659,332 of NC_036256.1, read as the reverse complement.
CATACCAGTATGTATACTGTCAATTACATCGAGTATCATACTCAGAACAAATTCAGGGGCCTGTAAGCTGAAACTTCAAACTTACGGTGGTAAGCTGTAACATGTCTTAACCGGGACAAGCTCTTATAGGAGGACTACGAGATTTCCCATTATTATGTCGTGAATAAATTTATATGCTCAGGCATCCTCAGAATACACAGCTATCATGGTTCGGCTTTAATGTGGCGTGGAGGCAAAGAACCTGTAAATGTATCAAAAAATACTGCAATCAGCTTAAAATATTTCTACTACTTAAAGTTTAATGTGGGATAACCTAATATACCACTTAAATCTTGGCTACTAAGATGAGCGCTCGAGCTTATGCCCATCTGAACAACGTTATGAAGCTCATCCTCCCACATGCTCGGTGCCTGCACATGATTATAACGATAAACCATGAAGCAAAATCATTTTGGTAATTTGACTAGAAAAAGGTTGTTGAATCAAACACAATGTGTTCCCTCGTCAACTGATGTAAAATCGCTAGATGAAAAGTGCAAGTTCGAGCAGAAAAGAACCGGAGCTTACTTGAGATGTGGACTCTCTAAAGGCAGGAGTAAATGGGGAGTTGATAGATCTCCGAAGTGCATTTGAAGAGTTTGCCAAGCTCGAAAGATCAGGTTGAATCAGTCCAGGTGGTGTTTGATGCGGTGGAGGATAAGGTATGGTCACATCAGGTGGAAAACCCAATGAAGATGATGAACCAATCCGTGACTGAAAGATCTGTTATAAATGTATTGCTTATTGCATTAGATATAGTAATTTACACGTATTCAATCATGAATTGGTGCCTGGATTGGTGTTCTTTTTCTTACATCTTTGGTAAGGAGCCCTTCAATACTGAAGTTCAGCCATGGATTTACTGTTGCAAGCTTCATTGAGAGGAACTGAGAAGAAATATAAACGCACTAACATGAATGATAAGTAAACATTCTGAACATGGTAAATTATGAGTACCTAAAATATCTTCTCATACTCATTCACCCCCAACTCAACCCAAAATCGAGGAAAAAGGAAAAGCGATAGACTGAAGGAGTTGATCGTTAATTATTTTTCGTTCAAACATGCATACATAACGCGATGAATGGTAGTCCAACCGTTCAAGCTCACCTGGACTATTGATAATAATAGATGCCGTCTCACATCAAAGTCTATAAATAGTACCATGAATCAAACAACAATATGAACAGAGATGCATTATTAGTAGACATACCTCAACCTGTCGTTGCAGTGATTGTACATAATTGATGATTTCATCCAACATAACTGCTTTTCCCGTAATCTGAAAAACAAAATTTGTTCTTATGGAATGAACTAAAGCAAATGGTCTTATTAAAATATGCACAAGATTTAAGCTTTAAGTTACTTTCAACAAGGCTAACCTTGCTGCAACCAGGCACAAGATCCTGAAGAAATTTCATCCTTTCACTAATCCTCTCCCTCCTTAGCTACAATGTAGATAAATTACTTGATTCAAAACCAAAGATGAAAAATATAAAAAAATAAAAAAATTGTTCCCCTTTTTTGCAATTTATGATGAACTTCGACTAAAATTCTTACCCTTTCTGCAAGACTATGGCTATTTGTTGCCTGGCCTCTACGTGCTCGAACACGTATGTATTCTTCCTTGGGCAGATCTGGCCATTGCAATCCCTTCTTACCATGTTTTCCAGAAGGTTTACTTGTAGTTGGATTCAGATCATCCTTATTTTGAATTTCAGCATCATCCTTTGCTGTCTTGGCTGATGGTTTTAGGGCTCGATTGTTTACATTAAGTGCCGTACTCTGAGACACCAAAGATACATGAAAATTATAATGAAAGAGTGAAAATGTATAAGAGCACTATGAACAAAAAACTAAACAATGTTTAACCTGTTCGGTTCCCTTCCTCTTCTTAGATTCAACTCCTTTACCGGAAGACTCCCTGGGCGAACCCTCCAACTCTTCCTGATCACCTCTGCTGCTAAATTCAGCCTCATCGGAATCATTAGCCAATGTACAAACTCCTTGTTGAGCTTCTTCACGAGAGCAAGGCAAACATTCCCTCATTTTCTCATTCTTGAGTGGGCTTCCTTCAGTTCCATACACCAAAGGTAGCGATGCCTCCTTGGAACTTTCAGTCGTGTTCAATTTTGTTCCATCACCGGCAAACACCTCATGTTGCCCTTGAACTGATGCTAACATACCAGAATAAGAATTCAAATATTCAGGAACGCTAAATGGATTCATCATATCACCAAAATTCCCTCCGCTGAAACACGAAAATCTCGCTGCTCTTTCAATAAAACCTGAATCAGACGGTAACTGAGGCAAGCTCTGAGGAACCATCCCTTGAACGGTAGGCAAAAACATATCATCCCTTAACATTGTATCAGGAATCCATCCTGTACCAGCACTTGGACCGAAACTATCTGAAGTCCTAGCATTATTTTGAATATTCACATGACAATAGCCTCGATTCTGTTCACTTACAGGCTGATCCCAAATTAGAGGACAAAATGAATCCACCATTGGGGCAGAGGAACAAGCAGAAGACTCCATAATTGAATTGCCTCTCGGAATCATTCCCACTGATGTATTCGGAAGATAATTGTCATTTAAAGGCCAGTCTGAAGACATGTTAGTAGCACAGTAGTTTACAGGATTCTCATTCCCCTTTTCTGGCTCAATGGTAGCATCCTTACCAGCAATATCCATCTTTTCTTTCAGAGTAAAAAGCCACCCCCAAAAGAGTAGGAAACCCTATCGCAATCTTCTTCAAGAATCAATACGCACCTTAACAAAAAGCAAAATTTAGACAATCAAATACCCTAAGAAAAGACCTTAATTTGTTAGTCTCACCGATAAAAAACACTCCACATTTTTAAATCCCATCAAACTTTACCAATAAACATGAAGTCAAGTCCATACACTTCATTCTTCATATAACTATTTACTTCATCAGGGGAAACAAAAAACATGATCGGTAATAAGCTTCTACTGAGTTTTTTTTTTTTTTTTAAATAATAATTAAAAATTAAAAAATAATAAAAAGATGAGAAAATTAGTTTCACAGTAATAAGCTTCTACGTTAAGTTTGACATCCCCTGGCATAAAATTCATCATAGCCATTGATTTTTATATCACCCTTTCACATCACTGCCAGATTTTTTACACATAGGAAGGATGTCAACAAGAATTAATTGTTTTAAATTTTATGACTCATAAGCTGCAGGCAAAAAAAGTGCAGAGACATAAACATATATCAGAATGCAAAACCACCATTTCCTGAGGTTTATTTACTGAAATTAAAACAGCCCTTCAAAAATTAAAGCACCAGAACCATTAATGCCCAAGATAACACAAGCCCAGTTCAATAAAGGAGCTCAAGAAAGTGTTCAGAAGCAGTTATTTGGTACTGAAACATTGATTTCAGTATCATAAATACCATATCACTCATTGAATCATTCAGAACCCATATAGATGGAGAAAGAACACCCAGTAAGTACTCTGTAGAACAGAACTGAAAGTGGGAAAAAGAAAGACAGGTACCATTTCAGATTGCGTGCTACTTTTAGTACTCCTGTCTGTACACGGTTTTGAAATCGAATGGCCCTTTCTTTATTACTGAAAAAAACCCTTTCTTTCTTGAATTTTTTTTCCTTTATTGAACGTAATGTTTGTTCAAAGTTCAACTTCAAACCATTACTAATGCAAAGTGACAATAAGCATTCAAGAAAACTAGAGAGAGAAAGTGAAAGATGAGAGAGCAGAGTAAAATGAATTGGAGAGAGAAAATGGGTACTAGAAGGAAGTGAAAAGGAAATTTTGACAGGAAAGTTGATGCATTTATACTCACGCCTTGCATCAAAAATTGAGCTCTTGATGATTAACCAGTAACCACCGCCAATGCTTCACCTAGTTTAAAATTAAACAAAACAGACCTACTCACCTTTTTATTTGTTTGTTTTTTAGTTTTCCCCCTAGTAAAAATGATAAAACAAAACAAACAAACGCAAAATAAAAATTTTATTGTATCCTAATCTATCTTTGGGTGCTCAGCAAATAGTATTTCTTTCATCAAGCAATTATATTACGTATTGACATTAGATGTTAAGCATGGAAACATCTCATTTGAAAATTTTAATAATTAAAGATACGATATATTTATTGATTTAAATTTCTTTATCATGTTCTTAAAAAGGTTGAACCCTAACCTTGAGGGCCCACACCGTCCCGCCCCTAAAGCTTTGTGAGGGAGGTAAATCGCGGGATGTGCCCTAACAGGCCAGAAAACAAGAGCTGCTTGTATACTGTGCCTACAAGGAGTCCAATTCCACATCTCAGGAATCGAACCCCCACACTGCGACTGTCAGCAAGGCGTGAGATAACCTTACTCCTATCATTTGAACCACTGGACTATGTCCCGGGGGCTTCTTTATCATGTTCTTAAAAAAAAGGTTGAACCCCAATTTTAAGGGTCCTTCACGGCCCGTACCCTGGAGTATCGTGAGGGAGGTAAATCGCAGGTTATGCCTCCAAGATTAAAGGGTGGAAGGCTGCTTGTACACTTGCACTTACTCAAGAGCCAAATCCATATTTCAGGATTCGAACCCTTGACGCGGCAGTCTCAAGCAAAACTGAATTTCTCCACCCTCCCCTTTTACCACTTGGAGATGATTGGGTTCATCTAGTTGAAAGCTTGATGAGTGCACAATGTTTCAATAGTTAAAAGTAGAGAACATTGTATTATTGATTCCCAACTTATTACTGAAGTAGGAAGTCAGTCATCGACCTCTAAAAATAAACAATATGATACTAATCTTTCATTTTAATGCACTATTAGTCCATGATGCCCAATATCATCCAAATCCCTAAAAATTATATTTTACTTATCCTAATTTAGATTTTACCAATGAATTTGGACTAGTGATTGGAAATTTGAAGTGAGGCGGGTTTATGTTATGTTTATGTAAATGATTGTCCAACAAGAAAGAAAGTTTGAGGACTAACTTGTCTTTTTACTAGCTTGGTGACCAACTTACTAGTGCCACAATACTTAAAGACTAATGCTACAATTTAAAAAATATATATATATATATATATATTAGGCACTTATTTATACTCATTCCGTCCCATAAAGATTGCTATATTTCCTTTCTCACACAGATTAAGAAAATTTAGTTAATATAGTTAAAATAATAAATTTTACTCCCATTTTCTCGAATATATCCCTAAATTAATGCAATCAATATTCAAAGTAATTTTTAAAATAATATAATATTAATAAAAATAAGTTAATACGTATTTTGACACCTTAAAAATGCTTTATAATTATATCATTATCAATAATGTTAAATGAATTTTGCTATATGTATAATTTTGTTTACCATGTCATTTTTAGATGTTGAGTTTAACGTCGAATAAATCAAATTGGATGTAGAAAGTAAATGAATTGAAATAAAATTCACATTTAATTTATGAAGTTTAACGAAAAAATAATTTGAAAGTAATTCAAATTACATTTAATTTGTAACGATTTTAGAATTTTTGACGTCATCTTCCATATAAAATTTTCTAATAAAATGATGTAAATTATATTGAAAAATTTGTCGCACAAAAATAATAAACGTTAACGAAATATTGAATTTTTTTAAAAGAAAAAATGAGTTAAACGTCTTTTCTAATACGTACATTTGACACATGTTTAACTATTTTCAGTGTCCATTTGGACCATTCGATATGACGACGATGTAGTTCTCGAAACAAGCTTGTAGATGACGCATGCAATTTGTGGATTCGGATAATATACGATCATTGGCAAATCTCAAAAGATAGCATATTATCGAACTTTTCGAAATACTAATTTGGAACGGCTTACTTTGATACATCATAATTTTTGCTATGATTGATCATTTTGCACGCCATTAAGAAGCGAAAAACTTGGTCATAAATACTTCGAAATGATATTAAAAATGCAATGTTCCGACTTCATTTGACATGTATTAAAGTAGATCATAAAACGGTTAAAACAATTATTTTCTGGGGGAAAAAAAACCAAAATTTTGTGGGGTCATTTGACCCCACATGACTCCATGTAGGTCCACTCCTGTATATTAACTATACTTTCAAATAGGAAACGGAAATATAATTTAGGACAAACGAAGAAGGAAATCGGGATTATATTTCTGGGATGGAGGGAGTGTAAAGTTATTTCAAATCGTAGTATGGTAAGATTATGTTTTGGAAGTGTTTAAATAAATAGATATGATTGGTGGAAGAATGGCTCCTACTTATGGGTTCTATGAAATGTGAATAAAATGTGATTTGACCAAAAGTGTTTATAAACACTTCCAGGTATGCTATACATTAAAGTCATGGTATAATTTTTCCTTACAACTATGAAGCATTTTATTTTAAAATTATTTGTTTATAAAAAATAATAAATTCAATATGAATGCAAGTATTTTTCAACCTAAACACACTTCAAGTTCATACCCACTTCACAACTTGGTGTGTGTTCATAATACCATTTGAAGATTCTTTAAGAATATGAAAATTCCAGCTTTCATTACGAGATATATAATTTGCACTGGAAATTATGTTTGTGTCACAGCTTTAATCTTTAAACTTTACTTTTGTTTTCTTTGCTTTGAGTTATATTAAAAATAATCAGCAACTGACACTGCCAACTGTGATTAAATACTGTATTAATTAATTTTAATCTTTATACATTGGAATAAGAGCTTATAATCTGTTTAGTGTTTGTTTGGTCAAGATCCCTACTTACTTTTATAGCTTATTTTTTTGACTTTATGTCCACTTGGGTTGCTTCCAGAGGAGGTCTAGCTAATGGTCTGTGGTAGCTTTAAATAGTGAAATTTTATTTTTAATCACATATTTTAATGAACAAACAAGTACCGCTCATTTATTCATAATGTATTTTTATTTATTTATAAATTAAACGTTTAGAAATTCTCTAAACGGATGCTTAACTATTACATCATTTAACTTACACATTAGAAAGATTATTAAAGACAAATTTCATATATTCATCACTTTAGCCAATGTTTGACTCGTGTTTATAAATTGTTTATAATTTAAATAATTTGTAAACACTTTCCAAGCATGGAAATTCTTTTATGCTTTTTAAACGAGGTGATTTAACATATTATTCAATTTAAGTGATGCACTCAACATGTTTGGTATGTAATTTTTTAGCCCCTGTTTGTTTCTCATTTTTTTTCATTAAAATGAAAAATATGATCGTTATCTATTACATCAAATTACCAAATTTGAATTTCGATCGTTTGTGTGAGGTTCATAACGACAATATTTTTCATTCTCATTTTTACAAATATGGAAAACAAATGGGGTTTTAATCACTTCTGGTCAAATTTTTTTTAATCCATGTACTTTGTAGAATTTACAAGTACTATCAATTTATTTACTGCTCATTTATATTATAATTACTTACCAAACATGCACAAGCATCTGAAGATATTCTTTGTACCGTACATGCAACGAACATTGAGTTGAGCCTTTATGTCTAAGGCGTAGACCTCATGTGATCTCTCGACATACCCTTTTCCTTTACAAGTTCCACAAGCTTGTCTTGTCAATTAATAGGTCTAATGTCTCACAATCATTTTTTACGTGTAACCTTAATAAATGGAGTGCTTTAGCCCCTGCTTGACAATTACTATTTAAAAACCTTTTTTTTTTCTTACATACTCATTTCAATTACGCATTCACTTAATAAAATATTCTACATATAAATTTAAAATTTTTTTCTAATTTTTAACCGGTCATTCTTCAAAAATTACTATTTCATACATTATTTTTTTCGAAATAATAATTGTCAAATATGGGCTTAAAATATAGAATAATAGCATGACAGTCCGCCTACGTGGGAGAATTTGTCCATGGACGAGAAAGTAAGGAGAAAATCAAAGGTGTAGATCATGCCACTTGGAATAATGTAACCGATATTGTACACCAAAATTTACATGTTGCAACTTTGTAAAATGCAAACTTCAAAGAAGCACACTTCTTGACTTGGACTTAAGACATGTTTAACATAACTTTTACTTTTACTTCTTGTAGAAGAACTTTTGGAGAAAGCTATTTTAATTTTTGTTTGAAACTAATATTTAAAAGCATTTTTGATTCCGGAAGTGCTTTTAAAGGAAGCCACATTGAACCAACTTTCTCTAAAAACTCTTTTAACTACCAAAAACACTTTAACAAAATTACTCAAACGGGTCCAAAAACAACTTTTAAACCTCAAAAGTTCATTTTGACTTTTCAAAAGTCATGCCAAACGAGCTCTTATACAACTTTAGAAAATGTATTATAGATTACAAAATAGTTAAATTATCAACAGAGATTAAAAATAGAGCCCTGAGAGTTAGTCAAAAATTGCAGTTTGCCCTACTTCTCCATAGTTTCTCGTTTACATTTGTCAGAATATTATGCATAAAGCACTAGCTATGTGAATTGTGGATGACTCGTAAAATCATATTTTTAGTAAACTTTAATAAAATAAGAATGTTTGGATAAATTAGAATTTAATTCGCTACATGATCTCTTCTTCATATGAATACATACAGAATCTATATAGCAATTACTAGAAAACACATTTTGTGCTACGATCCTTCCTATTTGAAATGGACGGTTGAAATATTGATAAAAATTATGTCTCATAAAATGTACAATTAAAAATGAAATTAAAAATTTGTTTCGATTTTCAACCCAAGATTTTTTATTTTTTTTAGAGTATGACTTTGTTCTGATGGATTCAAATCTATTTGTGGAATACGTTTCAAAAAGAGAAATTAATCCAGAGATTAAGCCCTTGTTTAATTCCCACTATTTTTTAGATATATTTTTCTCTCTCTTCTTTTCAACCACACATTCTTTAATAAAATAATATTAAACGTCAATCCAAAACTTTTTCTTATTTTTTAACCACACATTCTGCATCAATTTACTATTTTAAACTGCATTATTAAGAAATAATGGGGTTCAAACATGCCCTAAGGATTTTTTATTAAAGCTTAAAGTTGACCTATCAAGTTTGAACACACAATTAAATAATCTTGATTAAAAATAATTAATAATGGGAAAATCAAGAGTAAAGAATTAATTATTGAAGTTAATTCTCAAGCATATTAATTTTATTTTGTTTTATTTTTTCGGATGTACTGCTCGGTTTGATGGACTGTCCTTTCTCTTTCTCTTATGTGATTATTAGTTGGTCTCGGGACTTGAAATCACAGAGACCAACGCATTAGAAATTAGAATCATGGAATCCAACAAATTCCTAATAATATAAGATTAAAAAATAAAAATACTAATTAGAAGGAAATATTGTATCCTGAAATAAAATAAGGAAAATTGTTTCCTTTCTACTTCTTTTGGCCTTTTGAAACCTTTTCGTTTTCTTTCCTTTGAACCTGCCAATTTTAGATTGGATAATAGAAAAATGATTTCCTAAACATCGTCTCAACTAAGAAATAGTGACATCACATATTTATTAATATGTGAATAAATTTATTCGTCAATTAATTATTGTGTCAATGAGTTGCTTTAGTAATAACACTTAGAAGATCATTTATCGGATAATTATATGCGCACCCCACATTTTTTTTGTTACATGCACCACTTTTATTTATAAAATTATAATGAAAGCCCTCAATTTTTGCTCATTTTGCAACTACGTTACTGCGAATTCCATTGCGACTATACCAGAGATATTAATGGATAGTATTTGTACCATTCAAGATGAATATTTTTGGATGAAGTAAAAAATTTTAATTTGCATTTTGTCGCTATGTATTTCAATATTTACTTGTTATGCCTTTGAATAAAAAATAAGAGCAATGTTATTTATGATAAATAAATAAATAAATAATATATATATATATATATATATATCTTATTGAACAATTTTATATTTTAGAAAGACAATTTATTAGAAAACAAAAGTATGTAAGAGATCATTGATAAATATCTTCCTATCATTCTATAGGCCAGGAATCCATCACTCATTTTTGCCTTATTATAATTGGAATCACTTATGAATATTTTCCAAAATAATCGTAATTATTTTCACTCGATCAATATGATAATTATAAAAATGTACATATACAATAAACCATTGACGAATATACATAAGGGGATTGTACAAAGTAGAAGACAAAAATGAAAAATCCAACCTACCACCCTTTATAAAGAAAAGGTGATTAGATTCCTTAGGTCTCTTTTCAAATTAAAATATAATTACCCCAAGAACTACATACAATCAAGTATTGACACTTGGAATGATGCACCTTTTCATAGGACTATTACTGATTGGTATTGTACATAGAAAAACATTAATATTTACAAAGAGTGATAAATAATTGTAAGAGTAAGAGTCGGTTCATGGTTGGCATTGGCTCTTCTTTTGGGAAAGTATAAACTAATTATGCTTGAAATGAAATCAATCCAAAGCAACATGGAATTGGAATTGGGGGATTCGAAATCTCTTAGCAAGATCTTTTCAAGTTTTTTTAAATGAGTAAAGCCTGTTTCTTCAATGATTATGTGTTTTTAAGTGTATGCATGCTGTGAAAAAATAAATGGAGATATATAATCTTGAACTTCAATCAATTAAAGCGAAGCATGTTTGTGAGTTTGAATTATGTCAAATTTATTATTTCCTACTTGCACTAAGATTTAGGAAATTGAACGTGTATTAAACAGAATGATTACGTAATAAAGTGTTCGACTATTTTTAAAAAGGATTGAAGAAAGAGAAAGAGTATGGTTGGTGTGTCACTAGATCAGTGAGAGAACGTGTAGAAGGGCGGGGAACGATCCATCAAATTCACATCAGAAATCATCTATATGAATGCAAATGAAATCTTGAAGTGCGTATAGAAAGAAAATGAACAAGTTCCATTATCGGAGCTGAGGTGTGTAATTTGAGTGAAGGACTATTTGCCTTTTATGTGATCTTGCCAGTCGGATGAGCAGTTGGTTCAAATATTCTAGCCCTTATCTATCTTGTGTTCTATCCATTTTAGTTTATATCAATTTGTAAACAATTGTATCCTAAATGTTTAGACCTAAATTGACTGTATCTCACTTTCATTATCACTTTCAATACTGCTAAAGCAATTTTAATGTCATGATCTTCCAAGAGAAGGAAAATGGAGTGGATGAAACTGTCCATTGTATAATGCCAATTATTTCAAAGAATTGTTGAGAGTACAAATAAACATTTGCGTATGCCCAAAAAATTTACCAGTTGGCACTTATCCCGCTCTTCCTTCTTTGAGCATGATGTGTAAGGAGTTCAACGATTGAAGTAGTAGGTAAGTAAATTTTAAAATAAATATTTTATCTTATCAGTAAAACTTTTTAAAATTTTATTGTATAAAACAAAATTTGATTTTAAAGTAACATTAATTTAGGACAAAATACGAAGAGGTGTAGACATTGGTTGACTCACAGTCAACCGTGGGAAATTTTTATGAATTTCATGCAAACAGTATGGCTTATAACATTATGAGAGTTAATGATTGATTCCAGACTCCTTTGAAACTACTTTTGGCCAACTCTGAATTTAAGGACACCCCTTTTCTTCAAAAGGCTGCTATCTTTACTTGCTTTTTCAATTTTCTGTATTTTTCAATCTTATATGCTAGAAAAGATGGACATGGGTCCAATCTAATCTTTAAAAAAAAAAAAAAAAAAGCCAATCTAATCTTGATTATGGTATGTGGTGCCTATAGCTTTAACATATGTTTGTCGCTCGCAATTGGTGAGGTCAAAAAGTGAAATAAACGGAAATTAAGTAGGAGAGAAATAAAGTAATTGTATAAATTAAAGTCCATAAGAAGAAATTTCAGCCAAGTTCTAGTGTAAGAGCATTTTCAAGAGATTCTCTATTTTTGAAAAACATATTTTATCATTTGAATATAAATTTTGAAATACTACAACAAACTTTTTATATTTAACCTTTCAACTCCCAAGAAAATATTTATTATTTTCCTAAATTAAAAATTGATACACTTTGAATACATTTAATTATAGAGTTATCTAAATTAAAATGTTAATTTAATTAGTTTTCTAAAAACATGATTTTAAAAGTTTCCTCTTGAATAAAGTGCATCTCATATTTAAAGAATCTTTTAAAGATATTCTAAATTAACTTAAAAGGTGGGATAACTGGATTAGAGGCAATCTTGTCCGCCAGGTTTGGTAGTTCTCTATTACCTATTTTTCAAAGCATAAAACTACTCTTTTATTTTCTTGAATGTTAGAGACTTCTAATACGCGAGTTTTCTAAGTTGATCCATCTTTTATTTTCTTGAATGTTCGTCATATTTGGCTATGAGTTCTTATGTCCAACCTTAAATGATTCTCCATGTTAGGTATCAATAGATTTCTCAGCCTAAGTTTGACAAATGTTTATAAGTTACTGGTGAGCATCGAATGGCTCAATTTGGGTATTTGTAAAGTCGGAATAATCCAATAAACTTCGAAAATATTTTGTGAATGAAACCAATCAATTTCATTAATCTTACAGTTTCAATTCGACTCCGATTAAAGTATCCACCTTTAATAAGTTTTGGATGATTCGATCCAAATATTTCGAGAATCATAACTACCTATTAAACTTTGGATATTAAGTAAATGGAATCATTCGCTTTCATGTAATATTTGAAACTGGACTAGAATCGATGAGTTTGAGTTGTATTTTTTATATACTCCTCGTAAATAGCTCATCTAATAGGATAGTAAGCTCGTGACTCTCGAATGGGGGGCCCTTCCCCTACCCCTGCCCCTGTCTCCTCTACTAGTAACAAGAGGGATAAGCACTTCCGTTTGTGTGGCACGAGCGATGTCAAAGTCAATCTTGTATCGAGGCTATGCGGAGACTTAAACATGACATTAGAAGGGACAAATTCTTATTCATAAGTTAGAGATTCTTCACGTCAAATTGAAATAAGGCCACCTTTTAATTGCAGCCAAGGCAAGAATGCCACGAACAGTGTTTAGCAACCTGGAGCAAATGTTTTCCCTATCTCTAAAAGAAAAGGGTTCGATGGAGATGCGGAATCTTCTTCTCTATATTAGCCACCCTTTTTCACAGAAAAAGAGAGCTCAGAAGACCTTGTCTATTATGGTACAGATAAATCAATGGTTCCGGAGGAAACTCAATCTAGAGAATGGAAAAGGCCAATAGCCTGATGTCCGCTTCTACAGCATAACTTTTAAAGAAGAGCGTCTGGTGATTTGGTCCAAGTATTTCAAGAATCGAAAATACTCATTGAATTTCGAGTATTTTGTAAATGAAATCAATCTGAAATCATTGATTTCAATTAAAATGTCCACCTCTATTATATACCGACTAATTCATTTATGAACTTGATACAGATTTGTTAGTCCATATATGATTTTTAAAGTAATGCTATGTGTGGGCCCCCTCTATGTGACGGGGTGTAATGCATTATATACACCAGAAATATACAAGTAGAATTATCCATGATTTTAATATAAAGTTAAGTTTGATATATGATTTTATGCATGAGGTAAAATTCATGTATTGTTTGTAAAATTAACCCTTTATTATGCGATTTTGCTACACAAACAATGGCAAAAAATAGGGGTTATCTCCATG
>NC_036256.1:640911-643709 GCF_002742605.1 Olea europaea var. sylvestris | reverse complement strand
TTTTTTTTTTCTTTTCTTACGCCAATCTTTTGCATAAATTAATTTTCTATTCTTTTTCATAAATTAATTTTTTACAATTCAAGCATATTGACTACATTCTTAACATGACATTTTTTTAAGTAAAATTGTAGGGGTGTATAGATATTTAAAATATTTATATTTTTCTTCCATTCTTAATTTTATTTAGTAAAATTAAAAAACAAAATAAACAGAAACTAATTAAATTACACATATGAATTCTTGAAAAAAAAAATTTAATTTGCAAAACAGTATAAAACTATAACATTAACTTAAGTAACTAAAACATTTCATTTTAATATAAAAAATAATAAGTTAGCTAATATTATTTTACATGTTTTTTAATCTTTTATTCGTTTAATATAACTTATTTATTAGATGACGGCAAATTATAATTTGCATTTGGCCATTTAACAATATTAAAAAATTAAAATGAAGTTTTTGCTATATTTTTCAACACATTATTAATTTATTAAAATATATTTTCTATTTTTTAAAATTGATGATTAATAAATAAAGTTATGAATTTTGTAAATCTCACGCTGGAAAAGACCATTGATAAAGATAAAAAAAAAGTTCAACAAAACGCCACCTGGAAATTAAATTTTAAAGACTAGCCCCCTTTTGATTCCCATTTTTCTAAGAATGAGATTGAAAATATAACCGTTACGGAATCCATACAAAAAATAGAAAGTTAAATATAGTGGTTTGATGTGATTGACAACGGTCATATTTTTTTTTTTTTTTTGGCTTAAAGTTAATAAATGATATAGGAAGTTATTTTTTATTTTTAGTAATTTGTTTTCCTTCCCTACACAATACACACAAAAACTGATAAAAGTAACTGATAGAGGAAATAAAGCAAAGAAATCAACCAGATACGTACTGACGGAATCAATCAAGCTACTAATGGTGGTGCAATTTATGGGAAAGAGGAAATATATAGAAAAGATTAAGCAACAAAAACCTTGTTAATTAAAACATAGCTGCATGATCAAGTACTCCAGGGCTCAAGAATTTGTAGCATGATTGATTCTTATTATTAATATAATTACCATATAACTATTCAATTTTGTATATTAATACATGTCCCAAGTTGATAAAAATCATCACTTCCAATACCAATAATTCTGAAGTTTTTTAATTGATAGGTGATTAGTTTTAGAAAGAAAACATGACAGGGAAAGAAGCTAAAGGCAAATGTTTCAATATATGGGAAGTTGTGTATGATGGGAGCTCCTATATTCAACATCAACTCCTTAACCTGCAATGAAGAGATCGAAGTCTTGATATTGGATAAGAAATCAAATAATATTGAGAACGATTTATTTGTCCAACATATTTGTCAAAAAATAAAATAAAAGTACTTAAAAATATTATTTTTTCCTTATTTTAAAGCATGTGCCATTATCAAAGGTGAAATGTTAAAAAAATATTAATTCGAAAAAAATTAAGGATATGTGTGTGATAAGTTTATTTTATACATTTGTTCAAGACTTTAAAACGATGATATTTAGTTATTTCTCGGATGAATTATGGTCTAAATTATTACATTTCGTTTTGAATAAGTAAAATTCAATGACGGTACAAGAAATTGAAGGAGATAAACAAAAGTTGACAAAATTGGAGAAAATGGCTAAGTTGTAAGAGATCCAAGGTTCGGGGACTAAAGTGCAAATACTCAAAAGTTGTGCCGGACCTCAAGATAAAGATTCAAGAGTTCTCGAAGTCAATTGAATAAAGAAAGACGTCAAAGGGATGAAATATAATCAAATTATGATCACACATCAAGTTCCAACTGAAAAAATGTATGCATCGTTTTTAGACTCATATTGAGACCTATTTTTGACATAGCAAATGATCGAATTTGAAAATAGCATCTCAAAAAAAGTTGTAGCCATTTGAGTTAGATTTCCAAAGCATCTTGAATCTCCTTGATCGAATATCGGGAGAAAAAGTTATGATAAAAAGACTGAAAGCTATGCAGTGCGATCGAACTGACAACATTGCCCAAACGCTATCTCATAGCGCCCAAGTGCTACGTTCCTGATTTTTCTTTCCCAAAAGTCAGTGCTTAGGCACTACAATCATAGCACTCAAGCGCTGCCATCAGTGCTTAGGCACTGCATGTGTAGCGCTTAGGCGTTACCTGAATTTGCTCGCGGAGTTTAGGCGCTACGCTGGAATTGTCTAGATCACGTTTTTGGGTCGTTTTGAAGTCTATAAAAATCCTACTTTCTACACAAACGAAGAGACACCTATAAATATATCTTTCTCATATTTTTGAGAGATTCTTCACACATTGAGAGGCAAGATAACATAATGGGAGAATCAAAAGGGAAATTCAAATGAGGAAAACACCAAGCAATTGAATATTTAAAGCATTGATTGGAAGGGGAAGGAGATCTTGGTGTAAGAATTCTACTTTTTCTTCTACGTCTTTACTACAAATCCAATAATGTATTCCAAGACAATTGATTATTTTTCTTCTTTCATTACGAATAGTTAAATTCAATGTTAGGACAAATAATGTAACCAATTTGAATCCTTTATATTCTCTTATTAATATCCTTACTTTTTAATTTTTCCATGTGTTGGTTTTGCTATAAATTAAATGCATTAAATATCTGATCAATAATTCGATACTTTTTGTTAATCATTTACAAATAGATATATGAGTTTAGGATTTAGACCATATAGTAAAATTCGGTAAATTGGTATAATGAGTAGAGATACCTATGTTAGTTAATTATTGCGGTCATAATTGAATTCCTAGGATA
>NC_036256.1:624145-640544 GCF_002742605.1 Olea europaea var. sylvestris | reverse complement strand
TATATAAACATACAGTATATTATGGGGTGACCAAAATAACCAAACCAAATTAGAACTAAACCTAATTGAATGTTTCGATTCTGCGAGAGAGAGAGAGAGAGAGAGAGAGAATTATCAGTTTTGGTTCCTAAAACTGAGAATCAAACTCAATTTTTTATTTTTTGTATATATTATTTTTCTTTTCACAAATCAATGAATCACACCAAAAAAAAAAAATAATAATAAATTAAATTAAATTAAAAAAATCTAACTTTAAAAATTAGAAGTGTGAAATTGACAAAAAGGCCATTTACGATTAAATTTTACCTTATCACCTATTGGACAAAGCTAGCAAGCTCTAAATCTAAATTCTAATTCATTTCGCTCTTTTTCAATTTTAGACCCACATTTGCACTCCTATACCACAACTATCATTATATATGCTGAAATTTTTATTTTTATTTTTTTGATTTAGATATATATTACTAACCTATGAATATGGTGATAGATTTTAATTTGTATTTATCATTTGAAAATTTAAATAATGCAATCAAAATCAAACCAATCTAGGTCTGAATGGTTCGATTCATAGTTTTGTCTGATTTGGTTATTTTGAAACCATAACCAAATGGAATCATATCTACTCCTATTATAGAATATATGAATTTGCAAAGGTGTTCTCAACTCAATTTCAGAGGATTTTAAAAGTTTATATAAATGTGACCTTGTTAATTTAAATTATAATATATTTCATTAAACTATAGGTCTTTCAATAGCTTATAGATTTCTAGGGATTTTATTAATCAAAATTTTTTATAGATTTTTGTAGATTTTTGAGCACATAAATAGAAATAATAATCTATTTAGGGATTCATACCTAAACCATCATTCAATAGATTTAAAGCTTACAAATATAAAGTTAACTTTCATACCTTAAAGAAAAATTAAAAAAAGTAAAATTAAATTAATTAAGAAATAAAACATCTAAATTTAAATAGTACTAAACTATTTCATTTCCAATTTTCATTCCGAAATTCAAAGTGGGAGAGAAAAGGAAGCGATGATCTGAGTTCTCGTTTCTATTTAAATTTGGATTAGAATTTTAATTATGGACAGCTAAAAAAAAAAGTCTATCCTGCTCTAGAAACTCAA
This sequence comes from Olea europaea var. sylvestris, assembly GCF_002742605.1. Classification (NCBI taxonomy): domain Eukaryota; kingdom Viridiplantae; phylum Streptophyta; class Magnoliopsida; order Lamiales; family Oleaceae; genus Olea; species Olea europaea. The sequence goes on along the minus strand of NC_036256.1, from coordinate 639,413 downwards.
TTCACCAACCAAATATGCCATTAATCATTTTTTTTAAAAGTCGTTAATAATAAATAATTTATGCATAATTCTTGACATTAAGATGAAAATTATTTATTTATTGATTGAACTGATTTTTAATTTGTTGATATTTGTTTGCTTGATTTTGTAGATTGTAAATTTGTTCAATTTTTCAGTTGGAACTAATTTTTAATATGTTAATGTTTATTTTCTTGATTTTGTAGATGGATGAAAATTAGTTATTTAAATTACAAAGTTAGGTTTTTCATAATAACTGATCATAACGTTAGTAATTTTATTTTTGTCATTAACCTTATGGGTGGTCTCAATAGAAAAGAGTTTTTGACAAATTTCAACTTAAAGAGTTCAAATCAAAGAATCCAAGTATCGGGAGATGGTGGTTGGGTTATGACGGGGTGGCGATAGTGATATTATGTTCTCCTCATAGAGTGCATTAATATGATATATTTTTTATCGTGAAATTTTCGAATTGTAAATGTGCATTCTCACGTTGAAAGATAAGCGTGAACTTTTTTTTTTTTTTTTTTTATAAGTATTTAGTTTGGATGATATTCAAACGTGTAGACGGAAGAATAACCTACATATATATAGGCATGAGCCCAAGCTCACATGAGCTCATGCAAGCATTGCCTTTACTTGTCAATCTACTGAGTTAACTCGACTCTATTGAAACAATAAATCACGAGTACAAACTTGAACTTTCTCTGGGCTTGGATCTGAACCTATTCATAGAAGTAAAATTGTTTCAGAAATTATGATTGGAGAAAACAGATTCTTTAATACACGCTAAGGTGCATTGCATCACTTATTTAAATAGACATGAATACCCACTAATTTATGTAAACTCAATTCTAAGAATTTCCTGTCTTTCTTGGCAAAGAATATCTCATTTCTATTAATTTGTATTAGCCCATGTTTTGATTAACATATTCTGATAAAGAAGAACAAGAATAAAAGATGATATATCTTTGTCTTTGTAGGCAATGGGTTTACCTCATTCCTCTAAGGTAAATGAGTGGGACTTAAGTTTAATATTAGACCCACCGCAATTCATTGAGGTAAACACTTCAACTAAAAAGTGTAAATCGTCAAGGATAGATTTTGCCCCTGATTGTCTACCATTAAAGTAGGAAATTGAATTTTGAAATAGTGAATTTTTTGAGAATGTGTGGTTAAAAAATATATATATGCAAAATATTTTATTGTAAGAATGTGGTTAAAAATGAGTTTTGAAATAATGATACACAACAAATGCTTTGTCGTATGTATGTCATATTGAAAAATAGCGTGCACGTGAAATGTTATCTTATCTAGTACACTTTGTCGAACTCCATAATAATATCTTAAAATTGTTTAATCGTTTAAAACCTTGAGAACATTATGTTGCTTTTGAACTAATGACTTTTAAGTTAAGGGTATATTTCACAGTTGAGAAATGAAAATCTTTCACCACATCTTAATTTGTTTTTTCTTGGCAGTTAATTTGCACTTCGTAAAATAATCAAGATCAAATTACTCCATTGTTCACTGCACACTACAAATGATATGTTGTCTCAAAGATCAATGATGGTGTGTTTGATTACATTTATTTTTCATGGAAAATATCAGTTTTCTATTCAAATTCCTACTTGATGTGTTTGATTGTTAATTTTTTTCATGGAAAATATTTTCCAATTTTTGAAAATATGTCTAATTTTCCTTGTTTTGAAGGAAAATATTTTTCTTGGGTGGAGGTGGTTTTTATTTTCCTCAAAACAAGGAAAATATTTTCTTTTCGATGTGAAATTTTTCATATCAATCAAACACACTCTTAATTCTCTAGCCTTTTGCCCACTTCTGTAAACCTAGATATGAAATTATTGCTGATTTTTGTATAGCGGGTGACGTCTATCAATGACTTAAAAACCATGCTCTTTGTCATAAGTCCCTTGCATTATGGTGATGTCGTAACAAGGTAGTTGTAGTGGAAAGATGGATGAATAGGAGGAGAGAATTTCGACTTGGCGAACAAGGAGTAGTACATAATTGTTCACCTCTTATCTATCAACTATATCTTTGTAGGGTACCTCGGATTGGATCCTAGCTTTTGGGCAAAATGCGACAAAAGAAAAGGAAGGAAAATTCATGGACCAATTTGACCATCTCCACCCCATTGGAACCATGAGAATACGCGATAAGCACTTTCGATGTTCAGGATCACGAATTTCAAATGGATTCGTTAGTGGCTCAATATCCAATGAAGTATACAATCTTCTGCTATGACGTTTTCATTAACCAATCCAAGCATCAAATTTGTACTCATGTCCAGTTTTAGTTATTTCTAGACAACCAGACAACAATAAACAAAGTATCGCTCTCGACTAAATGAATTATTTTCCATCACGGCATTCATTCAATGCCAAACAACCGCAACTTATGTGATAATATTTTCACAATAAGAATCATTTTGCTGTTCGTAAAATTGTAGAAATCCATATATCATTTTCTGAAAATAATATACAAGTTAGATATACCTTTAGAATTTGCTTAAAACCTAAGTAGCAGATAACAAGGTACTTTTGAACTCTTTTCCTCTTACCAACTTCTTGACATCCTTATAAATTTCATTCACTTGAAATCTGTCCAATTTTAAGACTAGGAGCTGTGGAATTTGTTTATCCTTACAACATGTCCAAACAATATAGTACACAACGTGATATAGAGAAGAACAAAAGTATTCCGAAACAAAAGGAAAAACCAAACTGCAACATTTTATCGAAACACTTCAAGAAAATTTACCCAATTGGAATACATAGATCTTGTTCTTCACCTCTTTCTTTATCTTCTTTGTCATTATCTTTGTCACAGAACTCAATTGATTCTTCCTTTACAGCAGATTCTTCCACTCCACTTGATCAGAAAATCTTATCAGCACTACGTTTGATAGCGCCACCTGAACGAAGAGAGGTCCCTGCGACTAAAATTATCCGTCAACCTAGTGCAAGTCCTATTGAGGAAGGAGGCATAAGGAGGTGCAACTGGATCACGAGCAACAGTGGTAAGATTTATCCGACTCTTCATAGCTTGTAAAGACTATAATACAAAATGACAAACAAAATCCTTATATTTTGTTATTAGTATATAGTTAATCTAACTCATCTAAGAGCTTAAGTTTTATCGTGTGAGAAAAATTGTGATTATGGTTTTTCATTACCAGCATTGATTCATGTAACTCTTCTGAAAGTTATAATGTGAAATGAAAAACAAAATCCTATTAAACGACCTCATCTAAAAGCTTAAACAACTTTAGCATTTTTCTAGTCAAAAGTTGCGATTATGGCTTTTCCTTATATGCATCGATTCAAATGACTGCTGGGGATACTTGTAATATGAATATCAAATGATTTACCGAACAGAAAAAGTTTATGTACAATTCCACGACGAATGCTGGGGAGTTCCAGTTTATGATGACAATCAATTGTTTGAGCTGCTTGCATTGTCTGGGATGCTTATGGATTTTAACTGGACTGAAATCTTAAAAAGGAGGGAACTTCTGAGGTAAGAATTTCTGCTTATAATTTCCATTATATCTATCTATTTTAATACGATATATGGATTCTTAATGAAATCTTGTGTTTTGGATAAAACACAGAGAATCTTTTGCTGGTTTTGATCCCAACAACGTGTCTAAAATGGGAGAAAAGGAGATTCTTGAAATAGCCTCCAATAAAGAGCTAACTTTAGCAGAAAGCAGAGTTAGGTGCATAGTAGACAATGCAAAATGCGTAACAAAGGCAAGTCCTTTCTATAGTGTTTAAGAAAAGAAAAAGATGGATTTCATCTAGCCTAGAACCAACCATCCCAGGATGTGGCTTATATCGAAATGCTAATTGCATTGTGGTTCAATCTTTTTACAGATTGTTAGGGAATTTGGGTCTTTCAGCAGTTTCATGTGGGATTACGTGAGTTATAAACCAATGATCAACAGATTCAGATATCCTAGAAATGTACCTCTGAGGAGTCCAAAAGCTGAGGCCATGAGCAAGGACTTATTGAAACATGGGTTCCGGTTAGTGGGGCCCGTTATCGTGTATTCATTCATGCAAGCATGTGGGATGACAATTGATCATCTTGTTGATTGTTTCAGATATAGAGAGTGTGTAAATCTTGCAGAAAGGCCTTGGAGACATGTCTGATATATGTTGTTTCTCATGCAGTTCAGGTAGAATGGCTTCAGAACGATTTTTTCCCTTTTTCTTGCGAGTTTCTTTTTTTTTTTTTTTTGGGTCATAATTTAAAATATAAATTGTGTAACTTTATGACTGATTTGGAAAAGAAAATGTTGCTACCTATGTTAATCACTATTGCAATGATTTTTCTTTGAGGAGCTATTTATCATAGATTGTGTAAATATTTCAGTAGTTATCTAGATAATATTCTAGCTAAGATTTTTCTATAAAAATTAAGTTAATTTCTTTCTTCTCATTGATGGAGAGGCCTTTCTCAAAAAAAATGACTTCTGATGATGGAGACTTTCACCAAACATGATATTCTTATCTCCTTAACTGCCTTTGATTTGTACTTACAGTTCATCTTTGATTGCTGCCAATGACAAGATAGCATCAAGGAAATTTACCATCAAATATTCAAACCGTGTTTTAATGAGAATTCACTTGTCAATTAGATTTCTCCACGAGATATTGATGGTATTTTTGAACCTATTTCCAAAATACAAATGACGAATAACATCATGAATCAAGGTTACACATTTAAATAAAAAATACATCATTGGACTTGAATGCATCGAAGGCCCAATAATTTGTGTTACTTTTTTGACGAGGGGCCAATTTGTTGCTTTCCAATGTCTATTCTGCTTTGAAAGTCAGCATCAATGGAATTTGTGTCACTTGTGACACTTGAGGACCTGTGTTACATCTTTCCTGATGCAATACAATTATTAATCAGATACAATGTGCACAATAATATATGTCAAATAGACCTTAATCTAATACTCTCGACAAACTTAAATTCTGACTACTCAACTTTTGAAGTACAGATCAAAAGCCAAGCGAGGTGCAAGAATATTTACATCACTACGTCTTGCTACTACTCCTACCCTACGGCTACGAGAAATCATAAACCCAATTACCCTAAAAATCCTTCAACAAGCTTGTCATCTTATTCTTCCGTCTGTAATAGCAACATGTGGTAGTCATATATCTCTCAAAACTGGCAAGAAGTCCCGAGCCTCTGTCGTTGCTTCTGACCAATGGTCAAAAACTTGCGCTTAGCAAATGCTGGGTACAAAAGCTTCTGTAACTTCTCTAAAAACATTTCCCATTCTTCCTCATTCATGTCTGCTAGCTTCACAAAGCTCACACTCGTGGGAAGCAGCTCGTTTGCAGTCCCATGGCCTGATGATGAACTAGCAAGATAACAGTAGTCAGGCTTTGCTCCAGAAAATTTTGGGAACTTATGGCTCTTCTCACTTAAGTTTGTATTTTTAAGCGACATAGATGGCTTTGAAATGGTCGAGATCCTTTCAAGGACCGGATCCCCAGTGAATTCCTTTTCCAACTCTTCTCCCTCATTTTCCTCTTCCTCTTCAATGGTTTCCTCTAGCTTAGAAAGAGGAGTAAATGCATTAACACCTCCAAATCCAAAATCTGCCATGAAGTCCTCAAAGGCCAATTTTGGGTTCAAGTCAGATCCACCATCTTCGTAATCTATATCAAATTGAAATTCCTGGACGTCAGCTTCAGCCTTGGGCGTCATGTCCTCGGCAATCAGCCGTCTTGCCTCGATGCATATAGCCTCAAGCTCACTAGGTTCCTCCTTACCGTTGTGGAATTCCCTACTCATCATCTCGCCTATATCAGCAAGGAAAAGCCCATATGCCGCAGCTTCTTTAAGGAAAATTGTACAGAGGACCAGGACACGTAGACAAGCCTCTCGAATCATGGGGAGCTCTCTTCGCAGCATCTCTGAGTCCTGAATGGGATCAAGATTTTCTATATACTGAAGTTCATCATCTGAGAATGGTATTGAAGCTTGAGGCCAATGAATCCACTCAAAATATGGATCTTCCAAACTCTCAGGCAAGCAGAGGCCATGATCAATAGGAATAAGTTCCACTTGACCAAACCTCTCAACACCATCAAGCTTCCTAACTAAAAGATTACCCGCATGCCTATCTGTGTTAAGAATCCTAATGTCTAATATCCCGATGCGATGCATGGCAGAAACAGGGAAATTTGAGGTTCCATGATCGCTGGCATCAAAATCATGCTGAATGAACTGTTGAAAGGATGCAATCTTGCTGACAAGCTTCTTGCTCGGAGGCTTGTTTCCATTCACACCATTAACATTGAAGATCGAGTGGGTGATCTTCACTAATGCCGTGGGTGGCACATTTGCGAAATGATCATAGTCAAGAAGATAAGCAGTCACTTCTCTGTATCCTGTTTCCCCGACCCTCACTGTACGTTTTAAGCCCGGTTGCCCAAGAGCTTTGCCAACAAAGCACTTCGGATTGTTTGGTGCAAAAGGTTCTTCATCTGTAGGCTTCACAATGGCAACACTTTCATTTCTAATGTTTCTGAAGTAATAAGCCCCTCCAAGGCCACTATGAACAGGGAGTGGATCAACTCCATTATTCATTGCCTTGATAATTTCCTTAACAAGTTGTTTGGTCTTGGCGAAGGAATTCGAGTGCCCCAGTACCTCTATAGGGCCACTCTGATCCTTTTGTTGGATGTCACTGCCAGTGGGTGAGAGACATGGAGTTGAAGAGCTTCTATGAATTACATTCCGTCTCAGAAGAAGTGGGGAGTCATTTCGAACGGCACTGAGGTCATTTTTCAATACTGTATCACCAAATGTCAAAGAACTTTCCTCAGTGGGAAAGTTCAGGGCAAGCTGCAACCTCCTCTTCACGGTATTTGCATTGTCACTCCGGTCTAACTCCATTCCTAGAACACAACCTGTCTCGGTTTGCACAAAAACGCGTCTCCTTCCTGTCAGTTTCCCTTCGGTCCTATTGGTTCCATGGTACTCCCTGCTACCAAACGGACTCTTAAAAAGTGCCACAGCCATCTGGGTCTGAATAGGGTTATCCAAATCAGGAGACATGAGCAGAAGAGGAAGACCAACCCTGGTTCTTCTCACAGCCAGCAACGGAGATGGCGAAGGAAGAGGGAGTTTCAGTCATTCTCAATCAACCGCCAAAATCAGAAGCTGACTGAGATAGTACCAGATAAATATCTAATCCGATAATGATCATCAATCAGCAAATAATGATTTAATCTGCCTGCGACCAACCATATTAGAAAGCAGAAGAGAGAACAGCACTGATTTATTAGAATACAGAACCGCGGAGAGCGGAAAATATCAGATCACTACTATGAGAGAGCCATCTGGTGATTTAGATAAACAAACGAACATCATTTGCAGAAAAGAAAAGGACCACATCAAATCATAGATCAGGAAAATCATCCTCGGGTGGACTCAAGTATTTAAAGAAACGGAGCATTCATACTCAAAATAGCCACCTTTAATCATTCAAGATTCTCCTTCATGGGATTAATAATTATCAAAAGTAAAGAAAAAAACACGTACGACGAAGTGCTTTACACTGCATCCGCCTCTTATCAAGAACTGCTAGTATCAAAATCGCTATCAAGCTGTAATAAATTCTTGGTCAGCTAAATCATGCAGTGTACACGTAAGCCACTGAATATAATTTAACAAATCAATTAATTCTACAACTCTAACCCTGACATTACTAACAATTAAAACATTAAGCTCAATCTTGTTATACAAAAAACATTTCACATACACTAATAAAGTTCCTCCTTCGGGCAAATAAAGCCAGTTTAACCCAATCAAATTAATTCAAAAACCAAACTGACTATACCAATCGTAAAAAATCGATAAAAATTGGATGCAATAGCTCACCATACAGCCAAATCCAAAGGGCACTTTAACTATTTCCGTGGATACAACTTACAAGACCGTTAAAACAAGAATGCCGGATAAATTCGAACTATCCGACGGTTGAAAAAACACAATCAGAATGGTTAAAGGCTAGGATTTGATCTCCTTTTTTCTCCACTAAATCGACCCTTCTGCTCCGAGGTGCCAAAACCCACCTTCCTTGCTCTGTACTCTCTATATCTGTTTCGCGTGGGTTAGTCGCTAACAATTAAAAAGAGATCAGACGATTGTGTAAGGGACAAACCTCTTGAGACAAAATTCAAAAGGGGGCTTTTTTATTGGCGATGACTTTACAATTGAAAAATAAAAACAGAATGTCTCCAAGGGGCGCAAACACACGAGTTACTGTAAAAGAAGTGTTTAAATCTAAACTAAGAAATCGAAAGTTACATATTCTCTGTTTGAGAGTGTTTGATTCGGGATTTTTGCTTTATGTCTTTTCTTCCTTTTATACTCCCTGGGTGATTTCTTCATGATCAACTGGTTAAGAAACTGTTTGATCGCTCTATAACTGCCCACTTTTTTTGTAGTGGCCAACTTATCATGGAACTGCCTTCTCTAACTGCTGCCATTACTTTTGTCGTTCAACCGTTTTCAATTGAATTCCTTGAATCGTGGAACGTGATAGGACTACCCAATAACTGCTTCATTAACTGCACTTTTGGATAACCATAACTTCTTATGTTTGCTAAGATGCTGGGTGACTCGAATGTTTGGACGAGAGCAGAGTCACAGCTCTGGGCGACTGCATGGCAATTCATTCGCTCAAATCTTGGGCCACTTGCAACCTTGGGCGATGGTATTTCCGCGTTCATGGGCTTCCTTATTTGGGCCTTTATCTTGCATTGCCTGACTGATTCGTTCTTTGGGCTATCTGAATTGGGGATTTTCCAGTTGGGCTTCGTTCCTTGGGCTATTCGATTTGGGCTGAACTTTTTTGTGTGTCAACAATTACCCCCCAATACGGCAGAATTAATACAAATTATTAATTTTGCCATATTCACTTTGTGTTTTCCAACAACATTCGAAATTTTCAAGAATTTTAATCATTGTTTTCTTTTATAGCCTGAAAAGGTGCGATGTTTGCAAACCCTTATAACCCCCAAATACGCTATTTCATTGCACCACTAAATCACGCCTCATTTTTTCGCACCTCTCTCGCAATATTATTATTCATCTCCTTGCTTCTCTGCTACGTAACTCTGCAAAACTCTATTTCGTCCCTAATGGCTGCTTCACAATCTCACTCTGGTGACTCCTTCAGTTTCAAAGACTTTCAGAAACTCCTTACTCGGCCATATGTAACTCCGAACTTTCTTGCACCGGTCAATGTCGAACTCAATGAGTTCTATCTAGATCCTTCATTCAACAATGCCGAGGCCATCGAACAAGCGACAGTCGGTCAGCTGTTCCCTTGTACTCATGGGCCTCCGTTTCTAAATTCTTTGCCGCTGGGGCCACTTCACGAAAGAGGTATTCGCATTTGGCCTAAATCTGATGTTATTTTTCGTAGATGGCATGCTCGCCTTGTGGACCATTGTCCTACTAAGGCAATTTTTGATAATACTGGGATTTCTGATTTGCTAGAAATCTCTCTTCAACCCCCTATTTTTGACCCAGTATTTTTTCCAATCGCTTTAAGTTTTTGGTCTACTGAGTATAATACTTTTGTTTTTCCTCTCGGTCCCATGTCCATTACCTTAAGGGATATTGGGGCCCTAGTAAATCTGCCACCTTTGGGCGATACCATTTTCCCCGGTATCCTGATTTCTGGTGCCGCTCCAAAATTTGGTAAAGGTCTCACCAAGTCTTATTCAAGCCTGCAAACCCTTCATAACCACTCGAGCGCTGAGCCTTCCCATACTGAGCGAGTGGCCTTTCTTCTGATTTGGTTTTGTAAATACATTTTGTGTGTGCCAAGTATAAAGCCCTCCCTGAGCTATTTACCCATAGCGCACGAATTGGAGCGAGGTAGGCCTCTGAATTTATGTTCTTTCTTTTTAGCTGCCCTCTATAGAGACATGGCTTCTGTTCAATCCCAATTGAAGAATGGTGCATCTCCCACTGGCAGTGGACCTCTTTGGTTCGCTCAAATGTGGTTGAGAGTTTATTTTCCATTGCTTGGTGCTCCATCTTTTTCCAGCCCTTCTGCTAGCTGCTACGGGCTAGCCATTGAGCCACTGACTCCTGTAAATATGTTCAGAAGGGACATTTTTTCATTCTTTTATACTTTGTATTCAATCCCTTCCTTCTTTCCTTTTCCTCCTTTTTTGACTCCAGATTATGTACAGCCTCCATCCACTATGGATAGTGCAAGCACCTCTCTATTCATTTGGATTCAGTTTTTGACCGGGAGGAAGTTGTTCCATGATATTTTGACTGGGACTAATGCCAAGGCTGGGGTAGAAATATATGCTCCCCAATTTTTCGCTCGCCAACTTGGTTTTGGCCAAATTTGGCCTGTTCCCCCTTGCTATTCAAAGAATTTGATAGACCGCTTCCATACCATTAATAAAGTGGAGGCAGAGGCTATAAATGTTCGCAATCTTCTTTTGACGAGCAATTTTTCATTAGCCCCCTTCAATCCTAGCCGTGCCATCCATCCCCTTTTTGAACGACTCTGGCCGTCAGTGAAGCGCAGATTGTTTGCTACTGATGCCAATCGTGCTTTCCATTCACTAGACCAACCAAACATTTCTTCCACCTCTCATGTTTTGGTCACTCCTGTGTCCATTAGGAGTTCCTCTTCCTCTGCTCGTGCTAAACAATCTGCCCGTCCATCGGCTTCTCTTCCTGCCAAGCCTATTGTAGCAAAAAGTGCCCCAAGCCGCAAACGGCCAGCCTCAGCGTCTCCCATTTTGAAGGATGATGCTGATGATGATAATGATGATACCCCTCTCATCGTCAGGAGGAAGGTAATTAAATCGGTTTACTCATAAGCATACCTTTCTGTACTTGAGGGTTTTCCATGTGCTGATAGTTTATTTGGACCTCTTAGAAAAGTTCAAGCTCTCCCTTGAAAGCTTTGGTGTTGGCAGCTCCTGCTCCATCATCCTCTGCTGAGGCTGATTCGTCCAAACCTGCCGATGAAGGGGCTACGCTTAAAGAGAAACCTTCAGTCCTAGGATCTTCATTACAACCAATGGACGAGCCACCTTCTTCCCAGGGCGTTGACCCCCCAAATGTTGAAGTAGAAGGTAATTCATTTTTTGATACTTTACCTTTGCTTGTGCTATTGGTGTTGATTTGTTATCTTTTGAGTTCTGTAGATGTTCCCATGAGTTTGCCCGTTGCGGCAAGGTCTTCTCGCTTAGATAAGGGGAAGTCCTTACAAATGGTGGAGCCAGAGGTGGCAGATTTGGCTGGGGATATGCCATCTTCCAAGATTGCTGATGAGGTAATCTTTGCTTTACCTTTACTTCCACTTTGTTTAGTGTAGTGGAAACCTTCAATATTGGCGATTTTCTTTGAAGGATGCTGATAAAATTGTGCGTTCCATCCACGACTTGTTCGCTTCCTGGGGGCAAGTCAAAACATCTCGCTCTGCTTCAGCCAGTTGTCCTTCTGCTTCTTCAGAGGACGATATGAAGTTCCTCAAACAGTCGATATTTGAGTATGTGTCCTTCATGGATATGGACATCGGTAAGGCTAATGCTGTCAGGCATAAGGATAAGCTTGAGCATTTTGAATGCGAAATTGGAGCAAGCACTGACACTTTCGTCGCTCAATCTTTCCGCTGATTTTAAAGCGATGTTGAAAGTTATCCATTCCGAAGTCCTCTCCTTGCTAGCCAAGAATGTTGAACTGAAGGCCAAAAGTACTCAATATCTTCGCGCCGTATCTGAAAAAGAGTCTTTGCTTCTGGAGATCAACAAAGCTGAGGACGAGTTGAAAGAAATCTCTTCCGAAGTCATGATTGAAGACTCTTTGATGACTAGTTTGGCTGCTCAGTTGAAGGAGCTTCGAGCCAAGATGGACGACTGTAAGGCAAGAATGGCTGCTAAAAAGTGTAATGCCTCCCAAGGAATTGAGCGAGCTAAGTCTTTGGTCGAGCAGTACAAAAGGTTGGAAGTTGATGATGATATTGTGGCTGAATTGAACATCACTTCTTCTCGGCAGAACGAAAACTGGGGGAAGCTTAGGGAAAGAATTTGCTCGGTATGGGGCGAATTGTAATTAGGACGTTTATTGCCTTAACTTTTCTTTTTGTAATTTCGCATTTGACTTTCTCTTTGTAACCTTGTACTGATATAACAGCAGCTATCATTGTCAATGAATAATTATTTTAGCCTTTTGTGCATTTATTGACGTTCGTCTTTTAATCGTTCAGGCATTTAACTGCTTTATGCTAAAATTTTTCACATTTTCTTTTGATATTTATGCTCGATTTTGGGCCATTTAATCCCATTTACTAGACACGAATATGGCTGCTCATATTCCGTCTTTTCACCTTCACCCCTTATAAATGCACATCACATTCTGTCTTTTTACCTTCACCCCCTATAAATGCATGTATACTTCATACTCTCCATCTTCATTTCCATTTTCTTTTTTAAAAAACCAATTTGCTACCATTTGTTTGGCATTTTTGACAATCAATCAAAAGCTTTCGTTCTCCATGGAAATGGATCATCTGATCCGCCCACTTAACCATCTTTCTTGATGCCACCTTTGGTATGGGAGATATAGGAAATATTCTCTGGCCGGCTGCGAAGTGCTTCCCATCGTCTTCGTTCTTACAAGGAATTCAATGATAGAAGGCAATTTTTGGGGTGCTTGCAAGCCACCTTGCCTGCTGAGAGTGCTTCTCAGCCTCCTTACCTGTCGTTGCAGCGATGCATTTAGAAAAGCGATGTGAAAGCACTTTATCTTCCTTTCTGCTTGCTGAGAGTGCTTCTCGGCCTCTCTGCTTGCCTTTGCAGCAGTGCGATCAGGACGGCGATCAAGGCCAGTACACCCTCTTACTCGGCAATCGATCGGGAGATTAGTTTGCTCTCAATCGTAGTTTATAGAGCATTTAGCATCTTGTATTTCAAAGTTTTGTAATGAACATTTGATAATAAAGGAATTTATTTGAACGTATTTCGCTCTGGCCCTTTTTATTCTATGACTGTTCAACTCTAATAAGTTTTGAGCTAGTGATTCGGTATACTCATCAACACTTAACTTATGTTGCAAACACACTCTGATCGATTGCACGTTAATTTTCATAGGCAAACGGCCTCCTGTCCATAAGTAAGTTGGAAAGGAGTAATTTTGGTACTTGATCGAGGCGATGTCCTATATGCCCATAAGGCTTTGTTCAGACATTCGTGCCAATTTCTGGCATTTTCATCTATCATTTTCCTTATGATATTTTTTAGAATCTTATTAGAAGATTCTGCTTGCCCGTTGGATTGAGAGTAATATGGTGTGGAGTTTACTAATTTAACTCCAAACTCGCTCAAGAATTTATCCACTTGATCCCCATTTAAAGATGTCCCGTGATCTACTATCAAAGTTTGTGGAATTTCAAATCTATAAATGATGTGATCACGGATAAATTCTATGACATTCTTCTGGGTGATCTCCTTTAAAGGTACCGCATCTATCCACTTAGTAAAATAATCAGTTGCAACTACAACAAAAGTATGTTGCTTGGATGATGGAGGATAAATCTTCCCTATCAGGTCTATCGCCCAACTCTTGAACGGCCAAGGTTTAATAATAGGTGCCATCTCTCGTACTGACGCCCTTTGTATTGGACCATGCTTTTGGCATGCTAAACAACTCTTTACATATTGAACGCATAATTCTCCCATCTTTGACCAAAAATATCCATTTCTAATAATTAACCATCGCATCCTTTGGCCAGCTTGATGAACTCCACATATCCCTTCGTGCACTTCAGCCATGATCGTCCTGGCTTCTTGCAAACTTACACATTTTAGCAGTATACCATCAGAGCGTTTCTTGAACAACTCTTCATCTATCAATGCATAGTTTAGCAAGTGCAACTTCATTTTTCTACTATCTCTTTTATTAGGTTCTTTAAGGAACTCCTTAATCTCTTCCCTCCAATCCATTGCATCTCCATCTTGTATGCAATGAAGTTCAATCTTTCTCGCCCTTCTTTGGATCACGGGCAATATTGTTCCATATTCACAAGTAGACTTCTAATTTAAAACCATCGAGTACCCTGAAGCCATCTGGGCCAACTCATTTGCTATATCATTGTATATCCTATTAACGCACTGAAGTTCTACTTGGTCGAATTCTTCTAACAACTCTTGGGCAATTTCATATTGGCTCATGATGGAATCACTTTGGCATTTAAAATCACCAATCAGTTGGTGAATTACCAATTGAGAATCGCCTCTAACGTTTACATTTTTTACCCCCATATCTATCATTAGTTCCAGGCCCACGATTAAGACTTCATATTCGACCTGATTGTTGGTGCACATCCTATCTAAAGTGAATGCGAATTTGTAGCAAAACCCTAAAGAATTTATCAATGCTACTCCTACTCCTGCACTTTTAGAGGTTTTTGACCCATCGAAATACAACACCCAAGGTTTTATTTCGAACGAATTGATTTCTAATTCAATTTTTTCAGGCAAGGATGATCGGCTAAAAAGTTAGCCAAAGCCTGATTTTTTATTGTCTTTTGGGGTATGTATTGTATTTCGAATTCTGATAAAGCTAACGTCCAAAGGCCTACCCTTTGGTGTAAAATAGGGCGAGAGAATATATACTTAATCAAATTTACTCTAGAAATTAAATAAACGGTTACGGGCCGTAAATAAGCCCTTAATTTTATACATGTGAAATACAATGCAAGACATACTTTTTCGATAGCAGAGTAATTACATTCACATTTTGTTAACCGTTTACTCAAGTAGTAAATCGTCCTCTCTTCACCAAATTGGTCTTCTTGCGCGACCATTCCAGCTATTGATTCTTTTTCAGCCAATACATACACTTTCATTGGCCGTCCTTGGATTGGTGACACCAACACTGGTGGACTTGACAAATATGTCTTCAGGCTTTCAAAAGCCTTTTGATGTTCTTCTTTCCAGACGAATTCGTCCTAATTTTTCAGCTTTAAAAGTGGCGAAAAGACTTTAATTTGCCCTGCACAGTTAGAAATAAAGCGTCTTAAAAAGTTTATTTGGTCTAGAAACCTTTGCAATTCTTTTTTGTTGCTAGGTGGTTTGGCCTCTAGAATGGCCTTCGCTTTATTTTTATCAAGTTCAATCCCTCTTTTGTGTACCAAGAAACCAAGAAAGTT
>NC_036256.1:619351-624067 GCF_002742605.1 Olea europaea var. sylvestris | reverse complement strand
TCCTAGATTTTGATCTAGACCTACCTTTGCTCTTCTTTTTCCATCCATTACCACTTGACTCGCCACTAGTTTGATATCCCTCATGACTATTTTGCCTAAATTGAGTTCTACCCCACATCATATGTACCTCACCGTTCTTCTTATCATGTTTTTCAGCCCTAATTTCCATTTCTTTACTTCTAAGGAAATCTATGACAATTTCAGGTGTTAACGTGTCTCTACCATACTTAATGGCGTTCTTAACTTCCTTATAGGAATCAGGAATTGCATTGAGCAAAATTATAGCCTTATAAGTTTTGGACACTGTCTTATTACAATTAACTATATCTTGCACTAATTTGTTAAACACGTCTAGATTGTCATCAAGATCCTTTGAAGGATCCATTTTGAAATTGAAAAAACGTTCAAGCAGGTGAAGTTTATTCGGTGTAGACTTAAGCAAATACAAGTCTTCTAATTTCTTCCAAAGTTCTTTAGTGGTATTCAGTTTACCCACTTTTCTTATAACGGCGTCAAACAAGTGTAAAATAATTGAGGTATAAGCAAGCTCATCGGCTTCTTCTCTTTGTTCTTGTGAAAAATCAGTTGAAAATTTGCCTTCAATGGCTTTTGAAACCTTTTGTTAGACAAAAATACCCTTCATTTTTTGTTGCCAAATAGCAAAGTCAGCCTTTCCATTAAAAATTCTCAAATCAAAACTATGAGATGTCATCTTTACACAACAATCAAAAATGCACAAACCACAATCAAACCACACAAAGTAGTCCTAGGGTCACAAACAGTATACACCGTTCTAGATTCCCAGGGTTTCGTAAGACTCGCTGTCTTAGATTAAGGGAATGTTCGAACGGGTAAAGTCACGATATTTCTAACGGAATAAGTAAGCAGCGGAAATAACAATGCAGCAAAAAATACGTCTAGCAGATAACTAGTCCCACGGTAATTAGATTACTAAGAATTACAAAACTGATTTTAACCCAAAACAAATACTCAATCAAAAGATCAATTAAGAGCACGTAACCCTAATTCTAGTACAAGTAATGGTTGCCAAACAATGACAACCCCCAACCTATTGTCACCCCACACGGTGACGCGCTAATGCTGAAAAATTAACGGGTTAAGCCAATTTACCAGAGCGGACATGTCTGAGTCCATATAATCAAGAGAGATGCAAATCTACTGCTTTAGGGCCGCAATCTTAGCCTAAAGTAATTCAGTAGATATATGCAGTTTCGATCGTCGATCCACCAGGGGTAAAATTGTCCAACTTTTTCTGTGTAACCCGAAATAAAAAATAAACAGTGTCAGTGCGTTTAGGGGATTGAAATGAGCAAAATGCCCGAAGGAAGTTCGCTCGGAATCGCCGCCACGCGCCGCACTGGAAGGGGCGCCTCAGCCTGCTGGTTCCGAATATGGGATCGACTTCGCCGGAAAGTCACTAATTTGGCCGAAAAATGAGATTGTAGGTTCAGTTTCCTATAGAAATCGCGCACACCACCGCCGGTTTTGGTGGTTTTCTGGCCGGAGAAGGTGACTCCCGCTCTAATACCAGTTGTAGGGATAATTTCCAGCAAACACCAAGTTCAAACCGAGCTCAGTTTCACCTATTGATCGACACCACCAAGGTTGAGACAACTCCAATACCACCACCAAGAACCTCCCCACTTTCGGTTGCTATAGGTTGGGAAGATGAAGTCCAATAATATGCCTACTAAGAGTTAACCACAAAGGTCACAGAGTAGAGATGAAGAAACCAAGAGGTAAGGTCTCACAAACAGAAATTGGGCATACTACTATGGAGGCCAAGAGAGAGACGAGAATATAAGCCAAGTAAATATCCAAAAAAGGTATGTTAGGTTAGGGTTAATTTGTGGACCAAACAAGGCTCGACTTAATATTAATGGGCTTCAAACTAATAATATAGACTTCCAAGGAAATGGGGCGAACCGTGAGCAACACTATTAACAATAGGTTGTTCCGAACGATCCACACGAATGTGGATTATATTGTGTCAATATACTAATCAATCATATGGCCAAGGCCGATTGATAACAAAACCGAGGTTACATCATAGCCCACGAAAGTCGTTTGACAACAAATTGCTTAATAAATACAATTATAAAAAATGAAATAATATTGAATTACAACATTTAATACTTAAGAAATTCAATATTAAATAAATTTTATACATTTATAACAAATTATAAATCCATTTATACAGCTTACCGTATTTGCAGGCAGTTTACCGTATATGTTGCCTACTGTATTTGCACCTTACCGTATATGTTGCCTACCATATTTGCAGCTTACCGTATTTGCAAACAACTTACCGTATTTTCACCTTACCGTATATGTTGCCTACTGTATTTACAATTTACCGTATATACTGCTTATCGTATTTGCAACTTACTGTATTTTTATATACCGATTTTTGCACTTACAAATACCGAGAATGCAGAATACCGTACATTCATTTACCAAACCAAATTTCAAAAAAATTTCCAGATTTTTATTTTTTCAACATAAGTATAAAATAAATATTAAATATATATGAAGCACAAAATATAAATGCATATGAATATAATTCTCAATCTTCAATTTTTCAATATTGAATTACACAAAATTTAGAAATATAATTTTCACATTCAATTCAATCATATCAACACTATCAAAGAATACAAACAAAATAATTTGTATAATCTCATATATTTCTTATTCAAGTATGAAATATACAAATATATATTTTTTAGATGACACAATACTGTTATACAATTGTAAAAATAATTTGCAATTATTTTCTTATATCATGGAAATATTTCTAGATATTGTTTTAAAAACTTTTCAAAAAATTAAAATTCATACACTAATAAAAATACGATAAATACAAAATTCATGCAACGCATGTGATAGTCACTGTGCGAAGATTTTTTTTTTAACTTTGCACTGTACTGAGAGTTTGTCAACTCTCCGCATTGTGTGAAATTTTTTTTTTTTTTGCTTTTTTTACTCCGCACTGTACGGAGAGTCCGCACTTTGTGAGGACAATGTCCACACAGATTGTACGAACTATCCGCACAGAATGCCATATCTTCACACTGTTTGGAGAGATTTTTTTTTTACTTCACATTATTTGGAGAGTTTATCAACTTTTCGCACATGGTTTGCATCTCTCCGCACTATGCAGAGAGTTTTATTCTTCCTTTTTTACTCTCCACATGGATTGACATCTCTCTGCACTGTGTGGAGAGTTTTTTTTTTTTTAAGGTCATGTGCGAAGAGTTTTTTTTTTAGTTTATATTTACTAAAATTATTATTATTATTTTAATGCTAGTGACATGATGTGTGAAAAAATATTTGTTTGACATAATTATTTTTTTAATGCTAGTGACATAATGTGTGGAAGAACATTTGTTTGACATAAACAAAATAAAAAAAAAATGACATCATACATAATAAAATTGGATTAATTTACTATTGCATCAATAGTGGACCCTCCTCCCCCTTTTTATTAGAAGTTAGAAATAAAGAAACTAGGAATATTTTGAAAAGTCACAACCTTGGATTACCTATTTATAAAATCTGCATTAATTGCTATAATTAAATAATGTGAAATTTGTTGTAAAATGAAAGTTTATTGGGGTTTAGAGGTGAATGAAAATTATATCCCTTCAACCCTAGAAATAATTACTATTGTATCCCTCGATTCTAACCTATAAATATAGGACTTTGGTTCTTAATAAAACACACACAAATCTATTGATTTCTCTCTATTCTCTTCTCTTTTCTTCACTTTTATAACGTATTATCAACACGAAAACTTAATTTTTCAAAATTTAGTGAACGTAGTAATTTCTTTTAAAGCATAATCATCTCTTACATGTACCAAAATTAAATTTCTTTTACATAATACATGAGTGAATTGTCCAAATGGTCACTGAACTTTGCAAAAAGTTTATAATGGGTCACTGAACTTAAAAAATCACCTAAATTATCACTGAACTTTGTAAAATATTTTTACGGGGTCACTGAACTTTAAAAATTACTTAAATAGTCATTGAACTTTGCAAAAGATTTCCCTGACATCACTGAACTTTGCAAAAGGTTTCCCGGGGGTCATTGAATTCAGTGATCCCTGGGAAATTTTTCCAAAATTCAGTAACCATTCAGATGATTTTTAAAGTTTAGTGATTCTGCAAAAACATTTTGTAAAGTTCAGTGACCATTTAGGTGATTTTTAAAATTCAGTAACCCCTTGAAAACTTTTTTGCAAAGTTCAATGACCATTCAGTCCATAAACATAGTTAAATTATTTTTACGAAATTACACCCGTCGTCGCCATCGTTTGCTATGCCCGACTTTTTGTTTCTTTCAAATCCAATAATTCATGCTAATTGGATTCAGCAAAATTGGTTGGTGCTAATTAAATCAATTATTACGTCGTAATTGATTCCTTCTAATTCAATTTTTTTTAATTACGCATACGTGTACCCAGGTAGCCCTTGTGCCTAGATTTTTGTTTTT
This sequence comes from Olea europaea var. sylvestris, assembly GCF_002742605.1. NCBI lineage: Eukaryota > Viridiplantae > Streptophyta > Magnoliopsida > Lamiales > Oleaceae > Olea > Olea europaea. The sequence goes on along the minus strand of NC_036256.1, from coordinate 619,546 downwards.
ACTTTAATTAACTTTTGCACGTTAATTTATTTATGAAATTAGCCATTGCTTCTTCTTCTCTTGCTTTCAGAAACTTCATGATTGGTTTACAAAATTCAAGCCATAATATGTGAAATTGTTTCTGCATGTCATAATTATGAATTTTTTTTTTCCTTTTCACTCAATCAACATGCATGTTTGGAAGATTTTTTTTTT
>NC_036256.1:530214-614737 GCF_002742605.1 Olea europaea var. sylvestris | reverse complement strand
CATATATTTCTTATTCAAGTATGAAATATACAAATATATATTTTTTAGATGACACAATACTGTTATACAATTGTAAAAATAATTTGCAATTATTTTCTTATATCATGGAAATATTTCTAGATATTGTTTTAAAAACTTTTCAAAAAATTAAAATTCATACACTAATAAAAATACGATAAATACAAAATTCATGCAACGCATGTGATAGTCACTGTGCGAAGATTTTTTTTTTAACTTTGCACTGTACTGAGAGTTTGTCAACTCTCCGCATTGTGTGAAATTTTTTTTTTTTGCTTTTTTTACTCCGCACTGTACGGAGAGTCCGCACTTTGTGAGGACAATGTCCACACAGATTGTACGAACTATCCGCACAGAATGCCATATCTTCACACTGTTTGGAGAGATTTTTTTTTTACTTCACATTATTTGGAGAGTTTATCAACTTTTCGCACATGGTTTGCATCTCTCCGCACTATGCAGAGAGTTTTATTCTTCCTTTTTTACTCTCCACATGGATTGACATCTCTCTGCACTGTGTGGAGAGTTTTTTTTTTTTTAAGGTCATGTGCGAAGAGTTTTTTTTTTAGTTTATATTTACTAAAATTATTATTATTATTTTAATGCTAGTGACATGATGTGTGAAAAAATATTTGTTTGACATAATTATTTTTTTAATGCTAGTGACATAATGTGTGGAAGAACATTTGTTTGACATAAACAAAATAAAAAAAAAATGACATCATACATAATAAAATTGGATTAATTTACTATTGCATCAATAGTGGACCCTCCTCCCCCTTTTTATTAGAAGTTAGAAATAAAGAAACTAGGAATATTTTGAAAAGTCACAACCTTGGATTACCTATTTATAAAATCTGCATTAATTGCTATAATTAAATAATGTGAAATTTGTTGTAAAATGAAAGTTTATTGGGGTTTAGAGGTGAATGAAAATTATATCCCTTCAACCCTAGAAATAATTACTATTGTATCCCTCGATTCTAACCTATAAATATAGGACTTTGGTTCTTAATAAAACACACACAAATCTATTGATTTCTCTCTATTCTCTTCTCTTTTCTTCACTTTTATAACGTATTATCAACACGAAAACTTAATTTTTCAAAATTTAGTGAACGTAGTAATTTCTTTTAAAGCATAATCATCTCTTACATGTACCAAAATTAAATTTCTTTTACATAATACATGAGTGAATTGTCCAAATGGTCACTGAACTTTGCAAAAAGTTTATAATGGGTCACTGAACTTAAAAAATCACCTAAATTATCACTGAACTTTGTAAAATATTTTTACGGGGTCACTGAACTTTAAAAATTACTTAAATAGTCATTGAACTTTGCAAAAGATTTCCCTGACATCACTGAACTTTGCAAAAGGTTTCCCGGGGGTCATTGAATTCAGTGATCCCTGGGAAATTTTTCCAAAATTCAGTAACCATTCAGATGATTTTTAAAGTTTAGTGATTCTGCAAAAACATTTTGTAAAGTTCAGTGACCATTTAGGTGATTTTTAAAATTCAGTAACCCCTTGAAAACTTTTTTGCAAAGTTCAATGACCATTTGGACAATTCAGCCCATATACATAGTTAAATTATTTTTACGAAATTACACCCGTCGTCGCCATCGTTTGCTATGCCCGACTTTTTGTTTCTTTCAAATCCAATAATTCATGCTAATTGGATTCAGCAAAATTGGTTGGTGCTAATTAAATCAATTATTACGTCGTAATTGATTCCTTCTAATTCAATTTTTTTTAATTACGCATACGTGTACCCAGGTAGCCCTTGTGCCTAGATTTTTGTTTTTACTTTAATTAACTTTTGCACGTTAATTTATTTATGAAATTAGCCATTGCTTCTTCTTCTCTTGCTTTCAGAAACTTCATGATTGGTTTACAAAATTCAAGCCATAATATGTGAAATTGTTTCTGCATGTCATAATTATGAATTTTTTTTTTCCTTTTCACTCAATCAACATGCATGTTTGGAAGATTTTTTTTTTTACTTATACATTTTTTATAATTAATTTTTCTTTATAAATTCATGTCATGTCTATATGATAATGGTTTATTCTTTACTAATTATTTATTCACTACATGTCATATGCAATAATGATCACCTTAATTAATGATGAAAATTTTCAATTTCTATTGTATGCATAGTTAATTTTCTATTTCTGCATTTTTTTTTACTAATAATTACGTTATAATCATTGTCTATTACATTCACTGCATAATGATTTATTTTGCAAATTTGATAATTAATTTTTTTACTTGATCAAATACTTTTAGATATTCTTCTTTAAACTTAAATTAATAATTTATCATGTTGTTACTTCTGAAGTAGCACAATATTATAATTAATGTTCTTGAAGAATATTAATCGAACATCTATCTATTATAAATAATTTGTTGATGATTCTAAAGTAGCACAATATTATAATTAATATTCTTGAAGGATATTACTTACTCTTAAAGAGCATAAATTATAATTTTCAATATTCTTCTGGAATATTGTCATATTGTTCTTAAAAAAGTAATAGTAAAATACAATGTGCTCTCGAAATAGCACATGTTTCGAAAAACATATTATTTTAATATTTATTCCTGAAAGAAAACATGTAACTTATGTCATGTTACTTGATTAACTATTATATGATATTTAATCATATTTTTTGAAACTAATTATATTTTCATTTACTTTATTATGTAGTTAATCAAATGACAAACATCACAAAATTTGAGTTTGTTGCACTTGACATCTCTGGCAAAAACTATCTATCATCGGTACTTGACGCTGATATACATCTTGTCTCAAAAGGTTTGGGAGAGACAATAAAAGAAGGAAACAAATAATTCTTGCAGAATCGTGCAAAAGCACTCATATTCTTTCGCTATCACCTTCACGATGGACTAAAAATTGAATATCTCACTGAGAAAAATCCACAGGTTTTTTAGAAAAAATTAATTGAAAGATTTGATCACCAAAGGACTATAGCCCTATAGCCCTTCCCAAAGTCCGCTATGAGTGGATGCACCTTCGTTTAGACGATTTCAAAACTGTTAGCGGGTACAATTTTGACATGTTCAGAATATGTTCAAAATTGACATTGTGTGAAGAAAAAATCACTGATGAAGACATGTTGGAGAATTTTTTTTTCACCTTTCACGTCTTGAATGTGCTCCTGCAGCAGCAATATCGCGAGCGTGGTTTCAAAAAATACTCAGAACTTATATCTTGCATGTTTGTTGCCGAACAAAATAATAAGCTGCTGATGAAAAATCATAAATTACGTCCAACTGGTTCTGTACCATTGCTTAAAGCAAATGGTATTGCATTGCCTGAAGCAAATGCAATATCAAGGCGTGGACATGGATTTGGACGTGGAAATGGACACGGACGTGCACACAGAGTAAATCATGGATGAAATAATCAATAAAGTTATCAACAACAATGCAACAATTTCAAAAGGCTCAAAACATATAGAACCCCAAATAATTTTAAACACCTTAGTAGCACTAAGACATGAATATTGGATGACTAAGGTATACTTCAAATTTTTAGTCTCATTTGAGACCCATTTACGACATAGAAAACATTCGATTTGGAAAATGATATCTAAAGAAAATTTGAGTTAGCTTTCCAATGCACTTTGAATTACCTCAATTGGATATCAGGAGAAGAAGTTATGATAGAAATACTGAAGGTTGTACAGTATCAATCGAAGTATGCGGAATATAAAAAGTCAAATTCCTACACAATATTCCAGTACCTTCTTAAACCTATAACTCTCACATAAATGGTACCCGCATTAATGAGTATCAGGCCCTTCACTTGCCCTTAAGTTGTGAGATTTTCACCTATAAATAGGCCCCAATGCATACACATTTTTCACACCAAGACAAAAGCTTCTAAACATAAAAGAGAGAGTTTTCAAGTCTAGAAAAAAGAGATAGGAGACGGAGGAAAATTAGTTTTTCCTAGAAGTTTTGGTGCTATTAAGAAGTGTTTTTCCAAGCATCAATTCTCAACGGAGTGTTTTTTTTTTAAACATCAAAGGAGTGCATTTTTCAACAAGATTTAAAGCATCAATCAAGGTAGGTAGAGATGCAAAGTGTTATTTCGTGTTAAGTTATAAGTTTCTAGCAAATGAAAATTTATGTTAATATTTGTATGTCTAATGGTACCTCCGGTACGGCATACACCTCCATGTCTAATGGTACCTCCGGGTACGGCATGTACTTTCGGTCGAGGCGTCGTGTTAAGTCATGACTCTACGTGTTTGGAATTCTACCGAAAATCCTACTATGAAAAGGTTTCTAAAGTTACAGCTTTGAAATGTATAGCTTGATCACGAATGCACCAATGATATCTATTGAGTTTTTTTAACTTACGGGTTTAACCACTTCTCTACAGATTGATACGATTTTACCTTAGGCTTGGATGATGGAAAAGATGGAGAATGGTGCAACGAGCCCATGGAAACCCGGTGAACAAGTTATTTAGATTTATTTTTGTGAACGTTTTCAAGGTTATTTCTTTAAAGTATTTGAATAACACTAAACGCGAGAACAAGTTGTATTTTCCTCAAATAAATTACGTTCCGTTATTTTTTTTATTAAGTATTTTATTTAAAGTATTCGAAAGGTTATTGTTAAAATTGTTATTGTAAAAATTAAGTTTCCGCTAAAACATATTCTCCTATGACTAAACCACCGGTTAGTTAAGTAAAGTAAGTAACGTTCCGGTCCACAAGGGGTCGGGGCGTTACAGCGTGATATCAGAGCACGGTTTAGCCGGTTCTGTAGACCAAGTATATTTATTCTTTTAAAAAAATGAAAAAGTCTAAGATACTCCATGGCTTCTTGCATCCATCCATCAATCTCATCCTACGGTCCAGGTATGTTCAAAGTTAATGTTTTCATGAAAAGACTATGTTATGATGCTTTGCGATGCTATGGTACAAGTTATGCTTATTTTCAAAGATATACTATGCCAGTTAGAAATGATTTGAAAGATGTGTTTTTTTTATACGCATTGGGCTAGAATTTATAGGTAGAATGTTATGTAACAGTAGCCATTTTTCCAAGAGTAAAAAAAAAGTGTATGATATGTGAAAATGCAACAGATATGGCTCGTAGAATGGTTAGGGCATATAGAGGAGCATTGAACCGTAGAATCGCCATTCAGTCCTAGGAGAATTACGTGACTGATCTGCTCCGTCCACTTGACGAACATATACATGATGTCTATGAGAGATGCATGATAGCGGTGAACGTTGGAATGGAGATAACCCATATTGAGGCTATAAATAACCTCATACACTCCCTTCCACCTCAATGGAGAGATATGGAAGTCACGGTTAGGGATGTAATGCTAGAGGAGCACCCAAATATATTTGAGTTTGAAGTGTATTGCCAATCACTCCTAAACCTATGGAGGGAAAACTTAGAACCCTAACCGGAGATAGTAATTGAACTTGATGAATAAGAAGAGCCTGAAGAAGGAAACGATCCTGAGCCCGAGCCACAGGTTGAGATTGACATAAAATCCGGACCTGAGGCGGAAGACTCATCTGGAGATGAGGCTCCACCAAAGAAGATACATAGAACCTATAGGGATTAGATTTAAATCCTTGTAACAACTTCCTTTATGTCAAGAAATAAAACTTTATCTTCTTTGTTAGAATTCGAAGTATGAAACTAATAAGAACCATACGTTGTCTAAAGAAAAATGGCCCGTGCAAACCAAACCAACTTGATAAGAGATCTCTTCCAGGTGGTCCAAGACCTTGGCAGGCAAAACCCGAACCAGGCGCAACCCCTACCACTAGCTCCTCTAACCCATGCTTCAGTGGTCGAGCAATTTAGAAGACACAAGCCCCCTATCTTCAATAGAGCAGCTAATCTACTTGCAGCCGAGGAGTGGCTTCGCAAGTTGAAGAGAATATTTCGATTAATAGGGTGCACGGACGCCCAGAAGGTCTAGTGTGCTGGGTTTATGCTCTCCGGTGATGCAAGCCACTGGTGGGACTCGATGTCAAGGACGAGGACCCCAGAGCAATAAGCGGAATTGACTTGGGAGCGGTTTAAAGAAGAAGTAATGGACAAGTACTTCCCACAGTCTTTGAGGAATCACAAAGAAAGTGAATTTCTCCAACTCAAGCAAAGGACTATGTCCCTGACTGAGTATGAAAGGAAGTTTGACCAACTTTCAAGGTATGCTCCACATCTGGTGGATACGGAGGACAAGAAAGTCAGGAGGTTTGAACAAGGGTTGAACCCAAATATAAGCATGATACTTATGTCCCATCGTTTCACCTCATACCGTGAAATGCTAGAAAGAGCTCATGCTATCTAGTACCAGAAGACTAGCGCCGAGCAACACAGTCAACTGTTCAATCAACCGGGCAATGACAGTATGGGTAAAACGAATGGAATGGCCAGGACAAGGGAAAGGGCAAGTGGCAGAATAAGAAAGCTAATGGCGGAGCCATTGCCAACAAGAGCATTGTGCCAGTTATAGAGCCATGTCCTAAGTGTGGAAAGACACATCATGGCGTGTGTTTGCAAGGGAAGAATGTCTATTTCAGATGTGGCAAGCTAGGGCTTATTTTTAAGGATTGCCCCACATTTACCCCGAATAAGGATGATAACAATGACCAGAACCAAAAAGGGAGAGCACGAGTTTTTACAATGACTCAGAAAGATGCAGAGGAAAACTCAAACGTCATAGCAGGTACTTTATTGATAGCGAATACGCCTGCTTATGTATTGTTTGATTCAGGAGCCACACACTCCTTTGTATCGTCAACTTTTATGGCTAAATCTAGTATTACCTGTGATAAGTCGGAAGGTGCATTAGAGGTTAGCATTCCTTTAGGCAACCCTTTGAGTACTGATTGAATAGCCAAATCAGTAAGTATTGAAGTCGAGGAAAAACTAATGGAAGTGAACCTATACATGATAGAAATGAAGGATTTTGATGTAATACTAGGCATGGATTGGTTGGGTTGCAATTACGCCACCATTCGATGTAAGGAAAGGAAGGTATCATTTCAGAAACCAGGAGATGAACCGTTTTCGCTCCTTGGAATGAAGACGAAACCCCTTATTCGATTAGTATCAGCTTTACAAGCTGAGAATATGTTGAGAAAAGAAACATGTTAAGGATATTTAGTAAACATCTCAGGAGGGAAACAGAAGACGATAAAGGTTGAAGACGTACCAATAATACGGGAATTCGTAGATATGTTTTCAGAAGATCTATCTGGTATTCCACCAGATAGGCAAGTGGAATTCACCATAGACCTAATTCTTGGAGCGGCACCAGTGTCAAAAGCCCCATACCGAATGGCCCCGAAGGAACTACAAGAGTTAAAGAAGCAGTTGCAAGAACTCCTAGATATGGGCTTTATACGGCCAAGTGTATCTCCATGGGGTGCGCCGATGTTGTTCATGAAGAAAAAGGATGGAAGCATGAGGATGTGCGTCGATTATAGGGAGTTAAATAGATTAACTATCAAGAATAAGTACCAACTCCCGAGAATCGAGGATCTGTTAGATCAACTGAAAGGAGCTAAGGTATTTTCCAAGATCGACTTACGATCGGGATACCATCAATTGAAAGTAAAGTCAAAGGATATACCCAAGACAGCTTTCAGAACTTGTTATGGACACTACGAGTTTACAGTGATGCCGTTTGGGCTAACCAATGCACCTGCAGTGTTCATGGACCTGGTGAATCTTGTATTTCATCAGTACTTGGATAAATTTGTCATAGTCTTCATTAATGACATTCTGATATATTCCAAGAGTAAGGAGCAACATGAAGAGCACCTAAGAATAGCATTAGGGGTATTACGCAAGGAGAAGTTGTATGTCAAATTCAAGAAGTGTGAGTTCTGGCTTGAACGAGTTGGATTTCTTGGACATATAGTCACTGCCCAAGGGATTGAGGTTCAGCAAAAGTGAAAGCAGTAACCAATTGGAAAGCACCAACTAATTCTGGCGAGGTACGAAACTTTCTAGGATTAGCAGGATATTATCAGAGATTCATAGAAGGATTCTCCAAAATAACTGGACCAATGACGAGACTTACAAGGAAGGGAGTAAAATTTCAATGGACGGATAAATGTGAACAAAGTTTTCAAGAACTTAAATAAAGGTTGATATCAGCACCGTGTTAACAATATCTAAGGGTACGGAAGGGTTTGATATATACAGTGATGCATCTAAGCAAGGATTGGGATGTGTACTGATACAGAATGGAAAAGTGATAGCCTGTGCATCAGGACAATTGAAAAAACATAAGCAGAACTACCCAACGCATGATTTAGAACTTGCGGCGGTAGTACACGCCTTGAAGATATGGCGACACTACTTGTATGGAGGAAAGTGCGATATCTACACAGATCACAAGAGTCTCAAATATTTGTTCACACAAAAGGAATTGAATATGCGACAAAGATGATGGTTGAAATTGGTGAATGATTACGATTGCACTATCCATTACCATCCAGGTAATGCTAACGTTGTGGCCGACGCCTTAAATAGAAAATCAATGGGACAGTTGGCGTCACTACCCACTTTTCAAATGGAGTGAGTCAAGGACTTGAAAACGTTGCAGATCGAAGTGGTTACCATACCAGGACAAGTCACTGCTCATCTAGCAGTTTTGATAATTCGACCTACTCTTAGAGATCGAATTATAGAGACACAAGGTAATGACCCATTCTTGTTGAAGATCAAGAATGAAATTGGTACCGATAAGAGAAAGGATTTTGGAATTATTCGGATCAGGCACTAATTTTTAAGGGGAGAATTTGTGTGCCTAAGGATAAAGCCTTGAGAAACGAGATATTGAAAGAGACCCATTCCACCCCGCACACCGTACATCCCGGTGGTACGAAAATGTATCGAGACCTCCGAGATACATTTTGGTGAAGAAATATAAAAGGAAGTATAGGGTTGTACGTGAAAAAGTGCATGGTATGTCATCAGGTTAAGGCAGAACACCAAAGACCGGCTGGATTGTTAAATCCACTGGACATACCCGAATGGAAATGGGAAAATATCACAATGGACTTCGTGGTTGGATTCCCGAAGTCAGCAAGAGGAAACAACGTTGTATGGGTAATAGTGGATCGATTAACAAAGTCAGCTCATTTTCTTCCAGTGAAAATGACATTCAGTTTAGACCAATTGGCACAGTTGTACATTAAGGAGGTTGTGAGATTACACGGCGTACCTGTGTCCACTGTGTCTGACAGAGACCCAAGGTTTACGTCCAAATTTTGGAAAAGTCTACAAGGAGCTATGGGAACGAAGCTGAACTTTAGTACATCATATCACCCTCAGTTCGATGATAAATCTGAAAGGATCATCCAAACTTTGGAAGATATGCTGAGAGCATGTGTTTTGGATCTAGGGGGTAGTTGGGAGTCATACATACCCCTAGTAGAATTCGCATATAATAACAGCTTCCAAACAACTATCGAGATGACACCGCACGAAGCTCTCTGTGATAGAAGATGTAGGTCCCCTGTTCATTGGGATGAAGTCGGGGAGAAGAGAGTTTTGGGGCCAGAAATAATTGAAAGGACAGTTAAAGCAATCGATAAGATCCGTGCAAGGATAAAGGCAGCACAAGATCATTTAGAATTCAAAATTGGAGAAAAAGTGTTTCTGAAAGTGGCACCGATGAAAGGTGTACTTAGGTTTGGCAAGAAAGGAAAGCTATGACCCCGCTATATCGGACCATTCGAGATACTTGATAGGGTCGGAAATGTGGCCTATCGATTAGCTCTCCCACCCGAGTTATCGGCAGTGCACAACGTGTTTCATGTATCAATGATCAAGAAATACGTGCATGATCCTAATCATGTAGTGAACTATCAGTCCGTGAAAGTACAAAAGGACTTATCCTATGAAGAGGTACCAATTAGGATATTGGATCGAAAGGTGCACAAACTAAGGAACAAAGAAATTCAATTGGTCAAAATACAATGGAATAATCATGAAATAGAATATACCACTTGGGAAGGGGAAGAGGAAGCCAAAAACAAGTATTTAACACTATTCGCCCAATCAGAAGGTAAATTTCGAGGACAAAATTTTAATTAAAGTGTGGGGGATGTAGAACCCCAAATAATTTTAAACACCTTAGTGCACTAAGACATGAATATTGGATGGCTAAAGTATACTTCAAATTTTTAGTCTCATTTTAGACTCATTATGATATAGAAAGAATTCGATTTGAAAAATGATATCTAAAGAAACATTGTAACTCTTTGAGTTAGCTTTCCAACCACTTTGAATTACCTCAATTGGATATCGGGAGAAGAAGTTATGATAGAAATACTAAAAACTGTACAGTATCAACCGAAGTACGCGGAATATAAAAAGTCAAATTCCTACACGATTTTCTAGCACCTTCTTAAACCTATAACTCCCACATAAATGGCACCCGTATTAATAAGTATTAGGCCCTTCACTTGCCCTTAAGTTGTGAGATTTTCACCTATAAATAGGCCCCAATGCATACACATTTTTCACACTAAGACAAAAGTTTCTAACCATAAAAGAGAGAGTTTTCCAGTCTAGAAAAAAAGAGAAAGGAGAGGGAGGAAAATTAGTTTTTCCTAGAAGTTTTGGTGCTATCAAGAAGTGTTTTCCAAATATCAATTCTCAACGGGGTGTTTTTTTTTAAACATCAAGGGAGTGCATTTTTCAACAAAGTTCAAAGCATCAATCAAGGTAGGTAGAGGTGCAAAGTGTTAATTCGTGTTAAGTTATAAGTTTCTAGCAAATGAAGATTTATGTTAATATTTGTATGTCTAATGGTACCTCCAAGTACGGCATGTACTTCCGATCGAGGCGTCATATTAAGTCATGACTCTATGTGTTTGGGATTCTACCGAAAATCCTACTATGAAAAGGTTTCTAAAGTTACAGCTTTGAAATGTATAACTTGATCACGAATGCACCAATGATATCTATTGAGTTTTTTTAACTCACGGGTTTAACCCCTTCTCTACAAATTGATATGATTCTACCTTGAGCCTGGATGATAGAAAAGATGGAGAGTGGTGCAACAAGCCTATGGAAAACCCGGTGAACAAGTTATTTAGATTTATTTTTGTGAACGTTTTCAAGGTTATCTCTTTAAAGTATTTGAATAACGCTAAACGCGAGAACAGGTTGTGTTTTCTTCAAATAAATTAAGTTCCATTATTTTTTTATTCAGTGTTTTATTTAAAGTATTCGAAAGGTTGTTGTTAAAATTATCATTATAAAAATTAAGCTTCCGCTAAAACATATTCTCCTATAACTAAACCACCGGTTAGTTAAGTAAATTAAGTATTGTTCCGGTCCACAAGGGGTTGGGGCGTTACAAAACAAACGAAAGTAGCATATCCAAAAAAGTACACGAAGAAAATTGCTTTAGATGTGGAATGAAAGGGCATTGGACACATACCTGCCATACAACAAAACACCTTGTGGATCTTTATCAAAATCAATCAAGGGAAAGGGAAATGTGGAGACAAATTTTGCTGATTATGATGATCCAATTGATTTGACTCATTTCGATGTTTTCGATTTCTTTGCCGATCCAAATGAAAATATTGATCATTTGATTGGACGTGGTGAAATGGAAGATATAGATTAGTTTTTTTATGTTTCTAATATCTCCTTTATTTTAGAAATTTAGTTTGAAATATGTTTTTATTTTTCACAAAAAATTTGAACTTTATTATGCATCGTTAATTTTACAGTATTCATTATGTTATCATTTCAAAGCAAAATTTTAACGAGACAACATTTATTTTTAGTACTCTAAAATAATTGTACTCTTTTTCCTTCGTTTGATTTTTTTCCTATTAGATTTTTATCAAACAAGGTTTTAATAAGCAAATATTTTATAATGTGTCATTCAAGGGAGAGTGTTGTAAAATGAAAGTTTATTAGGGTTTAAAGGTGAATGAAAATTATATCCCTGCAGTCCTAAAACTAATTACTATTGTATCCCCAATTCTACCCTATAAATATATGACTTTGATTCTTAATAAAATACACACAGGTCTATTGACTTCTCTTTGTTATCTTCTCTTTTCTTCACTTTTCTAACAAAATTTATTTACTTCATTTTAAGCCCCATTTTGAGGGGAAAATTGAATTTTTGAATAGTGTATTGATAGGAAATCTTTGGTTAAAAAATAAGAAAAAGTTTTAAATCTACTTGTAATATTATTTTATTGAAAAATGTGTGATTGAAATTATGTCAAACCACTGTAGAAGAATTCATTTTCTCCAAAGAACAGAAATCAAACAAAAGCTAAATAAAAAAAACAAGCGTGCGACACATAGAATCATATAGATCAACACACGTGCGACATTTGCTAAAATTTGCAGGATATGTCTAGGTGCATTATATTTTACAAAATACTTTGCGACTGTTCCTGTTCAATAACAATTATTTTAAAACTCATTATTTCATCCACTTGTTTTAAATCATACATTTAAATCATACATTATTATAAAAGCAAATTCAAACTTTTTCTTACTTTTTAACTACACATTTTTTCAAAAATTACTATTAAAATATTTTTTCCCAAATAATAACTATCAAACAATGACTTAAAGGGTGTTTGACACTCATTTTTATGAAAAATAAATTTTAGAATAGTAGATTGATGAGGAATGTATGGATTAAATATAAAAAAAAATTATTTACGTATAATATTATTTTAATAAAAAATATGTGATTAAAAAGAAGAGAAAAAAACATTTTGATAAAAATGTGAATCAAACGGGATCTTATAAAAAACAAAAGATTTGAAAAAAAAAATAGTAAAATACAAAATTATGTAGACTGGTTGAGGATTCTAGTGGTGGTGGTGCACGTGGGCTACTTCGCGCGCCAACAGGATTCGGTAATGGGAACCGGACCCTCATCTTAACAGTACTATTTTAGCCACTGTTTGATTTCTATTTTTTGGACTCCGTAGCCATTATATTTTTCATTCTCATTCATAAATATGTGATAGTAAAAAAAATTCGTTTTCAATTTAAGGTAATTTGACTTAACTTTCATTTGATAAATTTATAAATATTTGCAAAAATAAATAATAATTGTGCGTTCTAAATGAGTAATAATTATGACTATGTTGTTCAGATTTATTTTTTAATTTAATTAAATTTATAAATTATTTATAATTTAGTTGTCAAACTGAGTCTTTTGGTCAACGGGAGTTTTATTCTGAAATATGATAGTTCATTCAATGACACTAATTATGAACTTTGGATGTCCATTTATGGTTTGGGAAAATTAGGCCCCGTACCCTCTCTTTTGAAGTGTTTTGATTAATCCCCTCTTAAATTAATTAAACCTTTTTAGGAAGTAGTAATTACGTCCTAAATTCCTCTAACCAAAACCCAATCCAATTAATTATAGTAAGCCCAAACCTTATCCCCCCCTCCCCAAAGAAACGAAATATCCTTGTTCGTAGAAGAAATCATCGAGAGGCAAAATCCAAGAAATCCAGATACGATGCTTTCTCTCCAAGCAAAATCCGACTATCAATCTCTGTTTCCGACACATTTTCCATCGATTTCTTCTCCGTCTTCCCTTCGTATCCGTTCAGGTTCATTTTAGATTTTTTTTCTCTTTTTTTAGTTTTTGTCACCTTTTAAGTTTACGTCACTTTTTTAAATATTTGTCACTTTTTAAGAAGATAAAAAAGTGACATAAAATATTATATTTTCCTAACATAATCATCATGTGGATTGTCCAAGACATGTTGATTATGTTAAGAATATGATTATTGGTGTTGCACAAATGGAGGTTTTTTTTTTTGGTCACTTTTTTTGAATTTGTATCACTTTTTGAATGTTTGTGTTACTTTCTTTTGAGTTTGTATAATTTTTTGAGTGTTTGTGTCACTTTTTTTAAATTTTGTCACTTTTTTTGAGTTTACATGACTTTTAAAAAAAAAAGTGACAATTTTTATTAAAAAAAAAGTGACTTTGTGTCACTTTTTTATTTTACACAGTATTTTTTACTTCAAAAAAACTTTTCATATAATTTTTCAAAACACTTCAAATTTTAAGGGTCTTTTTGTTAGTTGCCCTTTATGTTTTAGGCCAATGAATTGCTTATTTCAGCTTCCAATTTTTAATACGATATTAATTTGGGATTGATGATCATTTTCCATATATTAATTAATGAAAAATTATCATTAACAACATTAAATTTCATAAAATAGTAAACAAGATAAATGACCATCATAAAATTTTTATCTATGATTGTCGACGATATTATTGTAAGTAATATGACAAAAATATTTTTCGATGATTTCGACGTAATTTATTATTATTGGCATTATCAGCACTGATGCACCTCCATCAACAACTATCGACGTCTCTATCTTCAACAATTACAGATGCTCGACAATACTTGTTGATTGAAAAATTGTTGGATTCTAAATATTATATTAGTAATTGGTCTTTATTTGACATCAACTTAGACTTGATCTCACTGGATTTCAATATGGGCTGAATGCATGAAACGTGAGGATATAAAATGGACTTTACTATTTTTAATGTTTATTTGGTACAAATTTTAAGTCAATTAAAATTAATTTTTTAACCATTATTTCATTATTTTGGCCGTCATTTTTGAATTCTTTTCTCATATATGAGACTCACTTTATCTCTAACGATAAAAAAAATCAATTATCAAAATCCTAACAAACGAGCACTCTAACTCTTCAAGGCTTAGGCACGATTTAGGTTTTAAATTGTTATCCTTCAAAAATAAATTTTAAATAAACGAATATACTACAATTATCTACTACTACGGCTGAACAACGAAACCATCAAATCGCAAAATCGAACCGAAATCGTTGGTTTGGTTCTACGTAAATCCGTTAACGTTTTGATTTTGAACCGAACCAAATCACTTCGAAGTGGTTTGGTTTAGGTTTTCAATATTTGCAAACCGTTTTAAACCACTAAATCGTTTACCAAAAAAAAATTTCAAAAATAAGTTAGTCTAAATTTTATGTAACCCAATTAAAACATAACACATTTCAATTAAAAAAATACACTCATATTAGACAAAATTCAATTAAACTCAATTTGATAATTGCACATCTCAATTAATTAATTAAATCATATCCAAATGCCCATTAGTCATCACAACTGTGAATGTAAAATTCTCAAATCGGGTAAAGTGTTGAACAACTACTGCTAAACCATATTAGTCAATTCTCCATTACAATTGAGTAGACAATAAATTTTAATTCAAACTTACACGTTTCATTTCCTTCTAGTAATAATTTTCTCAAATTTTGCCTAAATTCAAGTCAGATGATCCAAATTTTTTTTTTTTTTGGTAATTTTTTATGTTTTTATTGGTACTTATAATGTTTTATTATAATAATTTTGAGGCTTTCCTAAAGTAATCACTAATATTTGGATGGATTAAAAGCAATGAATGATTCACAAAAAGTCACAACAGCTAGGTATTATTGTATTCGAATTTTTTAATTTATTATTTATTATTTATTTTATATCATTTAACTATAATAAATGAACTTATGTACTATATTTTTATATTTATGAAGAAAATGAATTGTGTATTACAATTGCAAATTGACACCATTACTATCGACTATGAAATTAAAATTTTTATATCATGTTGTTGCATTATAGTGATTATAATTATGTAATTTTGATTTGTAATTTTTTAATAATACAATTTATATTTTAACGTGAAATTTTATGCAAATATTTATGATTTAACTTATTTGATATATATTATCGAAAAAAATGGTTTGGATTGGTTTGGTTTAGAAATTGAAGTGATTTGATTTTTTTCAAACGGCTTTAAATGGTTTGGTTTGAAAATTTGTCTCAAATCGTTTAAATCGAATCATGTTCACCTTTTTCTACTACTGTAAAAATTCACATTCGACCTATAACCACTAATATTGATTTGTAAGTTTCCCTTGAATAATGGCTTATTTTGTTTAATTGCCCTATCATTTTATTCTGATTCGTCCACAAGGAAATTGTACTTTATTATGAAGTCTATCAAAATAAATTATCAATTAACTATTATGTATCATTATAATTTCAACCTCCCAATAGTTTGAAAAAAAAAATACAAATTTAATGTAATGATGACAATGTATATTCTAGTAAATCGAAATAAAAATATAAATAAAATAGTCATATAAGTAAGCAAATAAGACTGCCTAATGAAAAACAAATTAAAAATGAAAGAATTTTGGTACTTGTGTACAACAAGTGCTACACTGAGCGTATAAATTGTTGTATTATTTACTGTATACCTAGCACAATAAAATATTTGCATTGTTACTTGAGCTTAAGTTACCTTCAATTTAGCATAAGCAAGAAAAACAGAACACAAGAAAAATATTGATAGTAAGAAGTGCGAGAAACTCTTATAGTCCTTGTTTGACTCCTATTTTTCCCTATCAAATTATAATTCATTTTTCTTATCAATCACACATTTTTTAATAAAATAATATTACACATAAACTCAAAAACTTTTCTTTCTTTTTTAATCACACATTTAAAAAAAAAAAATTACTATTCCTCCCTGTATAAATTATAATGTGGAAGCGGGGTTTAATCTAATTGTATGTTTGAGCACCATTTTTTTGAAGAATATATTTTGGAATAGTAGATTGATGAAAAATGTGTGGTTGAAGAATAAGGAAAAGTTTTTTATTTGTTTATAATATTATTTTAATAAAAAAATATGTGATTGAAAAAAAAAAAAGAAAAAAATGCATTTTAAGAAAAATGGGAATCAAACACCAATAAATATTTATTGTGATCGAATATAACTTTCATGTGCAAGCAAGTATAAGTGACCAAATCCAACCGATTATTTATTTTATTGTTAATCTCTTTAATAAAATCTATATAGGAAGTTAAAAAACGTTCATGTTAGTTAAGGAGGACAAAATTATTTGAAGGGAAAAATTTACAAGTCATGTATTAAGTATAGACAATTCAAAAATCAGGTTTTAAGTTTAAAAATTCAAAAATTAGGTACGGGCTTATTAATTAAATATAATAAAGTCACAATTATACAATTAATGGTTACATTTACATGATTATAGGTCACGACTTATTTACTGGTCACATATTATGAAATTAATTGGTTAGAGGTTATTTCGAAATCACAAATCAAAATTTTTATAGGTTACAAATTATTTTAAAGTCACAATCAAAAATTTTATATGTCACGGTTTATTTTATTCCTCACAAATAAAAAAAAATACATGTCACAATTTATCTATCAGTCACATATTTACAAATTATTTTTCAATTACAAACTAACGCATTTTAAAGTCACAGTTTAATATTTGGTCACGAATAACCAATTAATTGATCACATACACCAAATAGTGGATCACGTACCATCGCCATCAACACTATTGACACCGCCACTTGCAATCACCTTCACCCTTCGATTGTCACTAGCACCACAACACCACCACCATCGCTATCACCATCGCCATCACCATCGTCAACCGTCACTACCATCATCACCCACCGCTAGCAGCTCCACCACCATATACATCGTTGCTACATCCTGCTTCAACAACCACCCACATCACTACCTCACCACTATCACCACCACCACGATAGCACAACATCACGGTCACCAATATACTACCTCATCACTATCACTATCACTATCACCATTAGGACCAACCAGATCATCCAACCACGCAGCAAAATATCACAACCATCACCACCACCACCCAACTACAATCATCGCCACAATTTGCAAACCACCACCAACTAGCCACCAAAACTCTAAATTTACACCACCGGCACCTTACTGCCAATGCCCAAAAAAATCACACAACAATTTGGAGTGCCGCTGTAGCGGCGACACCTAAAAAACCCAAAAACAACCACCTTACAGCAAATACCTAGAAACACCATGTCACTGTTGCTGCTGCGGCGACTGGAGTACGAGCACATATCGGAAAGAAGAAGTAATGCATCCATGTTGTCGCCATCCCACAAACCACATCCACGTCATACTGATGAATAAAAGGGTGAGGGCGATGGAGATGATAGAGATGGTCAATCGAAGGGGTGATTTGCACAGCGTTGATGGACTGCAAAAATCAGTCGCCGCTGAAGGTTGGAATTGACGTTGCCCGGCGAGTTCTCAGTCGGCCAACCTAGCTCCTTCATCACCGATTGCCGGAGTTTGAATGGGTTGCCGTGGTGAAGAGGGAGAATGGACAGAAAAGAAAAGAGAGAGGTAGAGAGAAGAGGGAAAAAAATGATTTAGGCTTTATACTATATTGATATCTGATTTGTGAATAATGAAACTCCATACTTGAATTTTGAATTGTACTCTTTAAATTCTTGCTTTTATGTAATTTCCACCTATTCGAATATGTCCTGTCTCATCCCAAATCGAGTGGAAAGTTTTCGACCCATTTAGTAACCAAGATAGGGAAAAGAATTGTCACAGGGCCATCTCGTGTGTCCCGTTTGCAACTAGTTAATACACATTTTTTACAAGTACGAAAATGAGAACTCATAAAATTGACTAAGTATGCAAAAGATTGAAATAACTTAAGACAACATGCACTAAAACAAAGAATTATGTACAAAGGGCCCCTCGGGGTACAGCTCAACTGGTGGATCAATCAACATTGTCTTGCTTCCAGCGGCAGGGTAGAGAGTTCGATTCCTGGTGGGAACCTGCGGCCAAATATTTGGTATGGAGCAATCACTATGGAGGAGGGTATCTTGTGCGCAGAAGTGTACAGGCAATGAGGGGAACCTGTGATCCAGTTGAGGCATAACCCGCGATTTACCCCCTCCAAGGTTCTAGGGGCAAGGGTCTTGGGGGTCCAGGATTTAGTCTAATATAAGTTGGGATACTTGGATATTAAAAAAATATATACATACATACATATATATATATATATATATATAAAGGAAATAAAAGGGCCAATACAACACTTTGTTGTGTTGCCATTCAAACACATGCATAATTACTTGTAACCACCCATCACATGCCATCTTTATGCCTGTTTTGACCATTGAATTTGTGAATTGAAGTAAGCTGGATAGCATTGTTCAAAATATTATAATAAATTCATTAAATTACTTGTATTTTTACCTTAGTTTTCAGCCTCATACGGGATATCAAATAAAGTCGAAATATTACATTTTTAGTATTATTTTGAAATACTCATGGCCTACTATTTTATGTCATTAACGGTGCGCGAAACGGCCAATCGTAGCACATGTTACGGCGCATCAAAGTAGGCCGTTCAAACTAGTATTTCGAAAATTTCGATAACAAGTTAACTTTAAAAAATCTTCGACGATTGTACGCTAGTCGAATCCATAAATCTTCTATATCCTTTCGAAGCTCATTTCGAGAATTATATCGTAGACATAACGAATGATTTAAATGAATATCAAAATAGTTAAACGTGAGTCAAACATGTGTGTCAAAAAGAGACGTATAACTCATTTTTTTCTTTTTTTTTAGAATCAATCCTTTTATTAAAATTTTTTATGTGGTTTGACGAAAAAAATTGACATAAAAACTCCTAATAAAATTTTTATTATTTTATATGAATTATATTTAATAATTTCCTAAATGATCCAGAGACGACATTTTACATTAATGTAAAAAATTTGACATTAAGATGTCATTTAAAAAATTTAAAAGTTTATTAGGAAACTTTTTAAGTGACATAAAAAATTTTATTAGATTATTTAAAATAATTGGAGTTAAAATAATTGATTTTTTGGTAGAAAAATTATTTTGGTGTACTAAAATTAATTTTTAAATAAGTCGAGAATTGAACGACCTATGTCTATGATATAGTTCTCGAAATGAGCTTTGAGAAGATATAGAAGATTTATAGATTCGATTAGCGTACAATCGTCGAATTTTTTTTAAAGTTAGCTTATTATCGAAATTCTCGAAATATTACTTTGGAACGGCCTACTTTGACACGCCGTAACATGTGCTACGATTGGCCGTTTCGCGTACTGCTAATGACATAAAATAGTCGGTCATGAGTACTTCAAAATAATACTAAGAATGTAATACTTCAGCTTTATTTGATATTTCGTGAGGCTGAAAACTAAGGTAAAAATACAAGTGATTTAATGAATTTATTATAATATTTTTTTCAAGCCAGCAGTTATTCCCTTTCCCTTTCCTTTTCCTTGGTCGAAGTTTGAAATTTTGTAAGGAATCTATGCAATTCATTTTGTACGTCTAGCATTGTTGATTTTTTTATGTTCTTCGCCAGACTTAAAGGCGGGTTTTGCAGTTTGCTGCTATTTGCTTGGGCACACTCATACACGACCCTAAAAGTCTGATTCAATTCCCACAAAACAACAATTTTACCCACAAAGCTGTAATCTTTTTAGCTTTCTTCTACTTTTTCTCATCCCTTTTATAATCAGGTAGATCTCTGTTTGTACGGCGAAGCTTTTTGGGCTATTCTTTCATTCAGTTATTGGGTGCTTTGAGTTTCTTGATTCTATGCAGCGAACCTGTTTGAAGAAATTCGGTGAAGAATGAAATCTGGAAAGGGTCATCAAGAAGGAAAGGGTCATCAAGAAGAGGAAGAAGAGGTGGATGAAGAGTTTTGTGCAAGAAAAGATGCCATGCCATCGACTAATAATGCCAAAGGTACCTACTTTTATACACGTACTGGCATCACATGTTGGGGTGTTTTTGTGTGTGTCCCCCCTGTGTATAATTGAATTCTGAGTTTTCAATTCTTGATGTGTAGACGTATATTTGGTAATATCAGGCTATTTATACATTCCTATGCATAAATGTGTTAAAATGGTAAATTTTAATATTTTGTGGTATGTATTTAGTTGAATTTAGCATTACTAAATTGCTTTCTTAAGTATGCTGAAGATGGCTTGTAATAGATTGAAGTATTAACTGTGATTATCGGATTATGTATAATGATTATTTTAAGCTATAAAAGGATATTATTAAACATTTGGATTCCTATATCTTGAATAAATATGTATGCTGAATGCTGTAAACTTAAGTGTTTAGAACTAATTTTGATGGCAGAATCGATTTTGAGGATAGTAGTTGTAATCTTATGGCATGTTTGTTAAGTTGGATTCAACAGTACAAATATGAAGGAAGAAAAATAAAAGTTAAAATCTCGTTCAATGTATTGTCAAGTTTTGAAATGAAAATTGATTTCATGTAACAAGCGAAAGATTTCCCATTCCTTAGCGAGAAAAATATGCAGCCATGATAGAGAAAGATGTAGTAAGTAGAACAAAATTGACTAGGTGGATACTGTATAAAAAATGTGGACTTAGTAGTTATGTTAATGCTGCATTTTTTAATGGTGGATTTGAAAGTTGAAAGGAAATTGTGAGGAATAGGATCCTTTGCCCCTTTAGCCACTTTCTTCTTCCTCCATTTTCCTTATTTGTAATAAGCTTATCTTTTTGTCTTTCTTAAGCTAGGCAATAAGGATGCGCTCTTCTCTAATAACCATACTGTAGGCACACATTTTTTCATGATGGATGATGCACGTCATTAATTGTGCAGATAGTAAAAATATCAATTTGTCCATCTATTATATTATTTTACATATAATGAGACTTTTTTTTGTCAATACTATTAGTATTCTAATTTATATTCTGTTAAAAATTTAGAATAAGGCTTCACGATGGTCAACACTAACGAAAATTACATACAATTGGATTTTATCATGTTATGTGCATTTTTTAGTTTATGTCGTCAAACTGAGTTTATACATAGGGTGAGTAAATAGACTATTGAAGAAAAAATGTCTTTCTAAGCTATATTATCATGCTAGCTTCTTTTTCCCAACCACGCTTTCTAAGATTTATAGTGTTGCTCGGTATTTTCATTATAGTTGCAATAATTACACTGTTTGGGTGGTAATCCTTGATATTTGAACCACTCCCGACCTGATACTCCTGCATAGTAAGAGTGGACTGGAAACATGGATCATCGACATGTTTTATTATGTTTGACTTACTGAATTTTGGAGCAAGAGGATCCATTTGTTTAAGATGACATCGTATATCTATTTTGTTGAACTTTCGAGTTTCTACCTTTTTCGTGACAATGGTGCATTGACAGGACAGTTAAATTGAACCATGCAGAGTCATCAACATTATTGCTAATGCTTAATTTCCGGCATCAAGAAGTATTTTGCTTTGTTGATCCTGGTGGATTGCCAAGATGTCTGTTTCTGATATACACCCTTGTTTCATGTATCTCTGCTTCGATCTGATTTTTTAAAATTTGCAATAGGTTTAAAATGATATGAAGTAAGATATTGTGAAAGAAGTAAGAAAATGTTTGTTTGTGAAGCTTGTGCAGTTTCTTGTCCTTCCTCGCGATTCAGTTTTTGCTGTAAACTATGATTGGTTAACTAGATATTGAATCTAAAATTACTCCGCTATATCCAAGTATGATGCATCACTTTTAGACCAGTTCAAATCTACAAATTGAGGCTTTCATGATCAATGAACATGGCGTCAATCATTGTGGTTCCCAAGGGGCTGTACCTGCAACTTATCTGACTTTTCTCATTAATCAGGTTTCAAATATTGAGAGAACTGATACCCAATAGTAATCAGAAGCGAGATACTGCATCTTTTTATTGGAGGTACATTATTTGTTAAGAATACATGATAAAGTTAGTTACAGAATATTACATTGAACCCGTTGTCATCTGTGACTATTACACTTCACACCCATCACTTCTGATAAATTATGGAAACTGATATGACCTATTTTTATTACAAATATGCATTACGATGTAACCCCTTCCCTTCTTTCTCCTAACAATTCAGACATAAAAATTAAATGAGCAAAATTCCAGAAATGATGGAAGCTACAACCACCCTGTCCAAATGTCTTGGAGTTAATTCTTTGCCAGAAATCTAGAAAAAGGAAAAAGATGATCCAAACTTGCCTGGTATAACTAGTTCTTTTATAATTTGTTTGCTTTTTCAAGCCAACAATTTCAAAGTTTCCAAAACTAATCTCCTCTTCCATCCCATACTCCCATTGCTCCCACCATATCTGATTTCCCCCACTTCCATCACAGTCGCTTTTCTTCCACTCCATTGCCCCGGTTTTATCCCCTCCACCCACTATAATTTGCTTCCCCTTCAAATTTGATATCGTCGTATTGACAAACAATAAAATTGGTCTAATGGAGAATATGTTATTAAAAACTCGAAATAAGGGTGGTCTCTAAAATTTTTCAAAATGGAGGCGGTGTCATTATAATTCTGAGGGATGACAAGAGTTCCACTGTTCCAGTGTAATTTACTTTCGAGTTTCTTGATTCGTAGTTTCTGCTTTGTGACCTTTGATCTGGCTAATTGTTAGTTTTTATGATGCAGGTGATTCAATA
This sequence comes from Olea europaea var. sylvestris, assembly GCF_002742605.1. Classification (NCBI taxonomy): domain Eukaryota; kingdom Viridiplantae; phylum Streptophyta; class Magnoliopsida; order Lamiales; family Oleaceae; genus Olea; species Olea europaea. The sequence continues at coordinate 591,239 of NC_036256.1, read as the reverse complement.
TGTACAATTTCTACATGAAAAGTTGTAACAAATATGAAGGGTCATATCAATCTTGGATTTCAGAGCCCACAAAGGTCATGCCATGGGTAAACTCTTGACACCTTACGAAACAAAGATCAATATGTGAATTCTGTTTGCATGCTTAATTGTCCAAGATACGAGTTCACTTTCGCAAGTTATCAGTTGTGCAATTGTAGATGTAATTTATTTCTAAAGTGATATTTTCTTAGCCATATCCGTGCTTTGCCGGATTCTTTCCATTAATGCCTGGAGGTCTCACTTAATCTCCACATGTATTTAATTTTTTGGATAGAGCAGTTGGGTTGATATAATTACATTTACACTGTATGCTGGAGTTCTACATAAGAAATGCCAACCTTGTAACAAGAGTACTATGGAGGTGAATGAAGCTGCCAAGTCTAAACATATTTCTTACCTTTGCAGTATGTAATATTAGAACATTATAAAACTTCTTTACCTTAACAATGTCGTTTAAATGTCTGCAAATTTGTGTGTGAGCATGTTTACCAAATGTATGCTCCTAACAAAATTTTCCCCTTAACGTGCCACTGTTATTCCTTCCTGTCCCTTGCTGTTCTTAATAAGCAATTTTTTTAGGTTGCTCATTTGGTTTCTTGATAATTCGCTGAGCAATAAATTCTATAACATCCGTTTAAATTTTTGATACTCTTCGTTTTGGGAATACTGAGTTTCACAGTTGTTAGATGACCTTGTCTTTTGCGTTTACTTCTGTAGAATCAAAATGCAATCGGAACATTTCATCTGTCCACCTCCTCTTCTTTGTTTCTATTATGTGTATTCTTACCACTTTTGAAGTTGCTGTGAAGTAACTTGGCCAAATTAAGTTAATTATCCGAACTGAAAATTTGTCTTATAGGCAAAATATATTGGTACCAGTTACCGATTTTTTTCTCAACTTTATGTCTTGAAAAATATCTTGGTTTCTAATTTATTTATTTCCTCATGTTTGGGATAGAGAAACAGTCATTGGCAAGCTCAAAGTTTTGCTGTTAACTCACAAATCATGAAGAATGATGCTGGTCCTGTTTCAGCATTTCCCGGCAGGTTGGAGGAGAATAATGTCGCAGTCTCGTCCACAATGCAACAACTGTGTCAACAGAATCCTCTGGTATCTTACTCTAACCGGGATGCCTCCTGTAGGGTAATGGAACTGCACAATGCACTAGCAAACAAGGCAACTGGCATACCTGTACCTCTGCAAGCAAGCTTGCCTATTTCTGTCCCCAACAATGGCGCCTTCTCTGGTTCATTACCTAGGCGAGCTTTGGATGGACAGTCGATCAAATGTCCTACCAATACTGTCACTCTGAATCCTCAGGAGGAGCTGATGATTGAAGGGGGCAAAATTAACATCTCAAGTTTCTACTCCCAAGAGTGAGTTGCATTTTCCAATTATCTTGGTTTATATCTTATGGAAAGCGACGTGGTCCCTTGAGCTACATAATCTTGGTCAGCCATGTTTTATGCCAATCTAAAGAATCACGGACACGGATACAGCCATGCCACTCCTTAGAAATGACACTCCGACACAGTGTTTCAAAAAAGTAGGACAAGGACACATATAGGGACACGGTCGATTTACGTTCTTTAAAACTATTCAGTTATAGATTATAACTTTTATATTTTTATAAAGTCAATAATTTTAAACTTTGATTTGGGGAAATCCCTTGAATCAAAGGAGGGGCTATTTGTTGTATTATGTTAACTTTGAGTGAAACTATATTACTGTCGCTAGAGAGAGAGAAATACTTATAGTAGATATAAAACAAATTCGAAATGAAGTACGTGAGTTTTTTTCCTCACATTATTTTGTATTTTTACCATAAATGTTTTTGTCGGCGTTTCAATATGTGTTGGATATATTATAGACACAGCAACCCAGTAAGAACGTCTGTGCTTCATAGATGCTTTGGAATACATGCCTGTGTTGTAATACTTAACTGACAAACAACTTCTACCTGCACATCTCCTGACCTAGGATGTTCACCAAAAACATCTACCATCTAATTTGGAAGTGGCAGATTGCTTCATTTCTTGTAATTAGGTTCACAGAATTCAATGGCTACCAACCACCTCAGAGTTTGGTATATTTTCAATTTTATTGGTCTTGTTCATTAGCTTGAACAAACTGACAAGAAGAAATTATGTAGCCAACCCCAAATTTTGTTGGGACTATGACTTGCCCCATGTTGTATTTCTTTGGAGTCATTCTAAGGGATTCTCCAACTGCGACGGTAGTAGTATTTATTGCTCAACTTTTGCCTGAGTTCCCTTCTGTTCTTAGTCTTTAAAATGATCCGTCATACTTCATATATTTTGCTCTCTCGAGTGCTAATTTCTGATCGAATGGGCATATAGATCATGATCAGGTTATTGAATTCATTGTCACGAGCACTTCAGAGCTCAGGTGTGGATGTATCCCAAGCCAGCATATCAGTGCAAATCAATCTCGGGAAACAAGCAAATCGAGAACCAACATCGGGCATATCAATTGCTAAGGTACAAAACATTTGGTTAATGTATTGGCAATCCATTATGCTTATAGGTGATCTGAGCTCCGATATCGCGAGAATATTGTTTACCAAACATGTATTGAAGAATTACAATTGTTACTGATTCACTGTTTCTATCACATTAAAATCTTTCACTACTCTAGGATCACGTAACTTCTACTCCTACAGCCGGGCATCATCAAGATACTAGCAACATCAAAGACTAGGGTCAAGCTTGAAAAAGGTTGAAGCTTTAAGAATGGTATGTTTGCTTATGGGTAGCGATTTTAACTCAGTTTTCTGTCATCAATCATCTTCTGGATTTGAGACACTTAAAAAAAAAAAGAAAAAAAAGAGCTCATTCTCTGTTCTTACTTAATATTGATTTTATTCATTAAGTTACAAATTTCAATATTCCATTTCTTAGATCACATTTAAATTGATTGACCATTGATATAAAAATAAACATGTTAAATAAAATATGCAAAGAATCAATATAGGTTTCTTGAAAAAGGCAAAATGGAGAGAAAAAATATAGAGTATTGTTAATTATGTAAAAATTTTAATCTCTAAATTTAAATATATTTTCTATTATATACATAAGGTACTATTTATAAATGTTAAGAGTAGAGATGTGTGACAAATAATGGGGATAGATCTTGGGCCAAGCTACAATGTGGTCATGAGTTTCACCTTGGTTAGTTTTAACTTTTCAGGTAATTTTGGAATCATATTTCGGGTTAATAGCACAAAACGTCCCTACGTTTGACACTTTTTGTGGAAAACGTTCTTACGTTTCATTTTTTTTTTCTTTTTTTGTATTTTCGTCCATATGTTAACGTTTCATTGTAGAAAACGTCATTTTCATCATTTTTTAATAAAAAATAACCAAAATACCATCCTATTTAATTAAAACCAAAAAAAAGAAGATAAAAGAATAAATTACAATTATAAAACTAAATTTTTTAAAAAGTGCAAGCGAGTCCAAATTAATTATTAGAAGGCCTAATAGCACAAAATGTCTCTACGTTTGCCCTGTAGTGTGCAAAACGTCTCTACATTTCAAATTGGTGAAAATGATGTTTTTCGCAACGAAACATGAAAATAGGGATGAAAATGCAAAAAAATAAAAAATAAAAATTGAAGACTTTTTTGGCAATAAGTGTTAAACGTAGGAATGTTTTGTGCTATTCGGCCATTAAAAAAATAAAAAATAAAAAATAAATCTCTTTCTCTTCCTTCTCCAAATGGGTCAGCCACCTCAAAAATAAAAAATAAAAAAACTCTAGTAAACCATCGTCCAAGCTGTTGGACCACCATATCTCAGAGAAGCCCGCACTTCCCTCTACATACCACCCAATATTCAATCTTGAAACCTTCATGCCAATAGATTTGTTCAAAATTGCAAGTCTAAATAGCTAACTCAAGCATGCAAATACTCGCGGCACCACCTGTTCCGGAGAAATACATATCATTTTCGATACAACAATCGATTATACTCACCAGCGCGCCTTTCTTCATGGTCTTAAAGCATCAATGGATGGTTCAGTAGTATGAAGGTTCGGCGGTTTGGGCGATTGTTGGTTGGAGTTTTTTCACTTCTAACGTGACAGTCCCATTTGGAGAAGAAGAGGAGAGAGAGTTTTTTTTTTTTTTTTTAATAAGATCTAATAGCACAAAACGTCTCTACGTTTGACACTTCTTGCGAAAAGCATCCCTACGTTTCAATTTTTTTCATTTTCATCCCTATTTTCACGTTTCATTGTAGAAGACATCATTTTCATTAATTTGAAATATATGGACGTTTTGCACACTACAGGTTATACGTAAAGATGTTTTGTGCTATTAGGCTTTTTAATAATTATTTAGATTCATTTGCACTTTTAAAACATTTATGAGTATGATTGTAATTTATTCTTTTTTTTTTGGTTTTATTTAAATAGGAGGATATTTTGGTCATTTTGCATTAAAAAATGGTGAAAATGACGTTTTCTGTAATGAAACGTTGAAATAAAGACGAAAATGCAAAACAATGAAACGTGGGGATCTTTTCCCCAAGTGTCAAACGTAAAGACGTTTTGTGCTATTAACCCCAAGTATTTCATGACAATGCAGTAAACAACATGTCATGAGTGAGCTCGACTATCGGGGGAACGAGGGACGGCTGATACCATGATAGTCATGTTAGTTAGTATAGTAGGAACTAGGAATTTAACTTGTTTTTGTATATTGCTTTATTCCCGTTTCGTTGTACCGTCACGACACGAACAATTCAAGACATGTATTAAATCGAACCAATCACAGGACAACTCTCCTTTAGCATGTTATTCAGTGATTATATCATCATAACCAGGTGCGGAGCTAGCACCCGGCGAGGGGGTGCGGCCGCGCGTGCTGGCTCCGTCGGAATCTACAAAGCCGCCGGGTAAGTACTTGCAAACTGCAGTTGTGCCATTGGAGCTTGGAGGAGAACAGCAGCCGGGTTTTAATTTTTTTGGTTGGGTTTGGCTGTTTGGGCTTAAGTATATTAATTTTTAGGCTATTGACTATTGTTATTTAATTTATTTAGCCCAAGCTGCAACCCAACCCAAATGAATTTAGCCAACCCGGCAACCCGTACCCGATACCCATGTCCCATAACCCATTTTATTTGCCCTTTTTCATTTCAATCAACCCTCCCAGCCGGCCAGCCCCAACTCCGTCTCCAGACTCCAAGCCAGCAGAAGACGAGAGGCAGGTTAGGCAGCAGGCGCAGGCGCGCAGCTCCAAGAATTTCGAATTTTTCCCAAAATTACCGAACCATTTTCCTCAATCTTCAGGTTCAGGCATCAAAATCTCGAACCGGTGAGTGATGATTCCTTCTTTCACTCTTAGTTATTATGGCGTCTGGCGCGGCCGAGCAACTGAGCGAGCAGCCAGCAGTGTGCAGTCAGCAGTGGTGATTGGTGAGTTCAATACTTGAAGTCGAAGATTTGAATATTTGAATTGTTTTGGTTGTCTCACTTGTCTGTAACTCTATAGTCCCTGTTTTCTGTTTTCCTTGTAAGGTTGATAACATGTTGAAAAGCACATAAGCTGTGAAATTTGTGGCTGAATCTGCTAGAGATGTTCAATAATTCCTGTTAGTACCACAAGAAGCTGGAACCCATTAAGTGTGCCCTTTGTAGTGAGCTCAGGAAATTCTAGTGGACAAATAGAGTTAAATATAAATGAGATAGGAATTCTACCCAGAAAAAAGCTGTTAATGCATTGATGAATTACTTAGTGTTGAAGAAATACAAATGCTATTACTATGGGAAAGTTATTCAATGCATGTATGTGACATTGAATTTGACAAGACTTTGTCCAATAAATGAAGAAATTTAGTTAAAGACGTCCTTGAAAGATCTTCATAAAATTTAGCCAAATATTTTTCTTCTTTTCATAAGGGACCTGTAGTGCTGTACATATCATCAGAAATCAAAAGAAGATCACATTGTTATCATATGGCACAAGCTGATGAGCATATTAAGGAAACTCTATGATGCATAGGAGCAAACAAATAACATTCTATTCGATTATCAAAATATCCCTTTTTATTGTTATCATCAACTCTTTTATAGTAAAGTCCCTTCAGCCTGGACAATAGTTTTTAGGGGATTTCACCTAAGTAAAGAGTGGGACTTCACGTTGCCTCTAAGAATGTATAGCTGGACATTAGGGTGTAGCATTATTTGAAAAAATTTCTACTATATTTGTTGATTTGTGCTTGTGCAATTGCAATTTGTCGACCCTTTGTTGTTTGTTGACGGTGTTGAGAGTTGAGTTGAGAGTGTTGAGCACTTGGGTGACTTGAATATGTTGGAGATTTGAGTGTTGATTGACTTGAGACTTGAGTGTTGAACATTTTAGTGCATTTACATATATATCGAACAATTCTTGATATTATTTAATCAAATTTCAATATGATGGTTGATAATCGACGGTCAACGATCAAAGTCAAAGTCAACGCCCTAGCTGAACGTAGAACCTAGATACGTCTCTGATTGGGATGATGGTCGGGAGCGGTCGTGTTTATGGGTTTCAGAAGTTTTCCGAGCAAGGAAATGGGCGGCGGGACAGAAACAGGCAGCAGATAAGTGTGACACGCGTTACAAAAAATTTTAACACGATATTTTTGTAATAAAATATATTTCACAATACCTGTGTAATTTGCTTAATTTATTAGCGTATCTGTGTAAACTTCCCTGATTTGAAATGGAGTAACTTGGTTTTCCATTATAATTGCACAGTTAATCTTTAAGAACCTAGATTTTGTTTCCAAGTAAGAGGATCACATGATAATTCAAATGAGATTTCAATGCTAGGTTAATGATCAACATGTTCTTTATTGAAGGTTATCTCCGACTTGCTAATCAAAAAGTAGGTTGAGTACTAATGCTACAATTTTCTCCGTAAAGAATTGAAAGATCGATCCAACTCAATAAGTTGATTGTTGATCAACTCATTTTATTCTTAAGTTTGTTATTATTATTATTTTTTTAATGCAAGTACATTGTAGAGGTGGCAAAATTCTCCCCGCGCCCCCAGGTTCTTTTTTCCATTTTCTCCATGGGATTTGGGTAGAATCGGAGAATGTGGTCTAGGGCTGCACAAAAAAATTGCGAAATCGCAAATCGAATCGAAATTGTTGAGTTGAAACCGTTGGTTTGGTCCCCACATGGGCTTGTGGTTTTTTCCCTCAAATCGAACCAAACCGTTTTTGGAAGCCCTAACATAAATTAACATTTGACGCTTGTCCGCCACTACTAAACGAATCACTGGTCGCCTTTGCATGTTAATCTTCTAATTTCTACCTGAATCACCTATTTTTCTCTTTTCTTTCAGTAAGTTTCAAATTATTATTGAAACTATTTTTCTGTTGTTCTTTCTTTTATTTGTTGTTTTTGAATTTAATATACACTTGTAAGTTGTGATTTGAATAGAAAAATGACTGTTAGTATGCCTAGATGATTAATAAACTTGTTTGTAGTTTGAAAAGAACAAAAGACGAAGCGTATTGATTGTGTGAAAATGTTAAAATTTCATAACTAATCCTATTACCTTTTACTTTCATAAAGTAGTTAGAGAATGAAAATTTTCAATTCCCAATAAATCGAAACTCTATCAATATTCGTACATTTAAACATATTCCGTTCAATTCTTATTTAATATCTCAGTTGCAAGACGAAAGGGATTTTAACCAAACTATAATAGTAGAATGTGACTCTATCTTTACCAATCGTTATATGACAATATGAATATCAAACAAGAAAATGTAAATAAAAATGAAGAAAAATGTATTTGTTCTATTAATATCTTTTAGCAACCAACTTTGAAAATAATTTTTTCATGGGTTTCATTATAAATATAAATGTAATTTAATATTTAACATTATTAGTTTTCATTTAAATTTATGTCAACTTATGTTAAATATATTACTATAATGTCGATAGGTAAATCGCGGATTGAAACCGAATCAAGCTGCAAATTATGGTTTGGTTTGAAAAAATTTCAAATCGCATAAAATAGTTTAAGTTGAAAACATAGCACAAACTATTCAAATCGAATCGTGTTCACTCGAACATGGTCCTTGAATCTTTATATTTTATTTTATTTTAATTTATACTTTCAAATTTAAATTATATTCATTGAAAATAAAAAATAATTAAATGAGACAAAAAAAAATGAGAATATTCTATTAATTCTCGCCCCCGCCTACACAAGAAAAAAAGTCTTTATTTTTTTTTTTTCAAAGTTGTAAGTGAGGATGAATTGCACCTGGTCCATAGACAAGATATTTTGAGGGTTTCATGTTTGCAGAGTATCTATAAATGATTTGAATTATAGGTAAATAAAATGAGTGGTGAACAAGTGAATAATACTTGGGGAATCCTCGAAATATATACATAAAAAGCTGTTTGAGTGTTTATAAATAGGAAGCCACCATAGGCTACATGTGAAAATTAAGACTAAAATGCAATGGGAATCAAAATTAATAGATGTCACACTCGATATAGCCTAATTTAAAATAAATCCCTTTATTTTTGTCAATATTTTCTATTTGTTTGTCTCCTAATACATTCTCTTTTTACTTAAGTTTTAACGCTTCAGTAGAGTGGAAACTGTTAACAAATAGCAAGATGACATGGTGGAGGCCAAATGAGCTTAGGCAATCTCAACTCTATTTTAAAAGTTGATCGATTTCTGCACATCTGATTTTCCATGTTAAACGAGTGATTTATAGCTCCACTTTTTGAGATGTTGATAACAGATAACAAACAACCAATACCAGAAATCCAATAGAGATGTGTGTAATATTGTAGAAGCCAGTCAAATTTCCAAATATAGCTAAGAAACAAGAGAAGCATAGATCAAATGATTATGTCCAAATCCATATATAATCAAAAGAATGGAGAGAAAAAAGTAGAGGGCCGTGTGCTTGACTCTTTTGACTGGCGTGCTTGCCATCCTTCGAGGAAGAATGGGAATCTCTCTCTCTCTCTCACACACACACACACATCACATACATATATAGATACATATATATATGAAGTGAAAAGGACAAAAACAAATACAAAGGCCTATGGCTAAGGGTGAGCAGCTTATACCAGCGAAGAAAGTAGTGAAAATCGAGTGTAAAAATGGTTTCTTTCCATATTTAGCAATCAAAGAATAGTCCCATCAACAAAAAGACATAAAACCCAAAAAATCACTCAGATTGACACATGATTTTAGCATCTGTCAATTTCAACTTTCTCTCTTCAATATTTGCACCCACTATTTTGTTTTGAACAACATTGATGAAGTTAGTAGTCTAGTTACTTGGTTTTCTTCAAAATAGAACAGAAACCTAGAGATGGAATGTGTTCATGTGCATACTTGATTTCAATTCAAAATATAGTTGAGATTTTTAGAAGAATCAAAGTTAGTTTTAGAAGGTATATTATTGTCGTCTTATTGTGTTTCTAAGTTCAATTGAAATATTATCAATATTTTACCCTTGATTGAAGCTACAAAACAATAGCTAAAGTTCCAAGGATTTGAGCTCGCCATCTTTTATATATATATGCATAATCTCCAAGTATATGTTCAAGGTAGGTTTTCACCAAAAAAAGTATTTCCAGTTCACATCTTATTGTGAGTACCTTGTAGATAAGAGTCTATTTAAAATTAAGAATGATGTAAGGTACAATTGAATTCAATTTCTAAGAAAAAGAACTTACACAAGGGATAAGTTCGACTTCTTGCCCTTATTATCTTAAAAATTAAGGAATAAATACAAATTCACTGTAATCTAAGTTCATCAAGAGAGTCAATGCCACAAGAAGTAATAACAGTTTGACATCAAATAAAAAGGAACAGAAATGTTTTCAAAGTTCATTTCAAGTTGTTTATAATACAGATGTGAACTAGCTAATTTTCTAATTATTCTTATAGACATTTCAAGCTGTCTATTTGCACGATCTTTCGCTCGAAAAAAGGAGACAACAACGGGGCAAATCATGGCAAGGTCAGTAGTATAATTAATCAGTCTTGTTAAGGATTCAAGAACTTGTTTATAAGTGGTCAAATTCTATTAGGGAAATAGATTAACTCTTATTTTTCTCGATTAACTCTTATTTGTCTCCTCTCCTCTCTATATCATTGACTTTCCTGTCCATTTCAAATTTACAAGTACAGTAGATAATGCAATCAGATTTTCAGACCAGTCCTCATAATTTTCTCAAGGTCTGCTGCATGATTTTCAGAAAATATACAAGATTTTACAAAAATATGTTCTATAAATTGCAGTGTGATTTTAAACGAAAACTGCAAAAGGACGTATAACACTCTACCTGTACCACACTGAAACTCAGTTATGTGAAGTGAAAGAAACTTAAATTACTTGAATGATTTCATAGCCTGGTTATTATCCTCTTGTGTGCTTCATATATTTCAAAATTACTTTTTAGTTTCTTTTCTAAAAATTTAATATATGAGGGGTTGGTCATTCAAGCTTTTTTTTTTTCCTCAATATATGGGAATTTTCTTGATCATTAGAAATTAATAAATTTTATATATACCACTTGGTGGTTAAACAAACACAAGGAATAAACCTCAGTCTAGGAAGACATAGTTTTTATTTTAATGCTAAATAAGAATGAAAATAGTTACTTATTTATTAATTTTTATTTCTATCAAATGTCTGTTATGTGCACCATTTTCACTAGCAGATAAGGATGAGACTTGAAATCAAATCTTTAGCATACTCTACTTTGGTATCAAACTAAGCAACTTCATCTAAAGTTTTAAAACTTTAGATAGTAATTATAATTATCTATTTAAATTTAATCTTTACCATAATGCAATGTTAATCTGTTCATCTAATATTATTTTCGACATCAATGTTGTTAGTGAATGCAATCCCTCACTCACCCACCAATCAATAAGAAAATGGAACAAAAAGAAAGAATATTGTACCTAGCTAGCGAGGTGTTACTTTGTGCACCTATTATTTCTTACTTTTTGGGACAATAGTCAAATATATGGAACATGTGAAATCCTCAAACATAACTACATATTCTAGTATTGCCATCAGATTACCACCATGTTCTTCACTTCAAGGTTCCCAACTTTACTAGATAACTGGATTGAAATGGAGTCAACTCCATGGAACAACCTTAGTAAAGAGACCTACTACTTCAATGGTCTCAAATTATCCTATTTAAATGGTAACTAAATATGAATACTAATTTTAGATTAAGTCCATGTTTGTTTAATACAAGTGGTGAGTCCAGATGAATATATACTTAAAAAGTAAGTAAAAGTTGTGAATTCATAAAATGTGAATAAAAATAGTGTATGACCAAATGATAATTAATTATAAGCATTGACAAACATGGGCAAATAAACTCGTCTTGTCGCTAATAATTGAATAATTTTTAAAATGACGATTCGATTTTTTTTTCAAAAATAAAAAATAAAAAGGATACAAAAACCTAGTGTCGTCTCTCATCGCTTCGATTTTATGAAAGTTGTAAGTGACCAGGCATGTTATATCAAAATTAAATAAATAAATATTTTATCTCTGGCACTAATCTACTCACAATGAAGTGAAAACTTATTATCTCCATAGACGGTCAAGAGTACACCGAATAGCTAAATAACTATACTTCCTTTATTCTAATCATATTCCTCGTTAATGTCTCTTCGACTTTCATATTCCCAGCTTGAAGTAGAATCTTTAAACTAGAAATTTTCAAGCTACCCATCTGAAAAACTTTCCTATGCACGGGCATGCAACTCATTTGTTTTGTAGTGAGAGGTAAGTTGTACTATATAGTAACCCTAGATTTGCCTTTTTATGCTATCTCAACGCTATCCAGCTGTTAAGCCTCAAACCCTAAATTTCGCATCTACTCTTCCTATCTTATATATGTCTTCCTATTTTTCATCTTCTTCCTCTTCATCAATGAACTTTGGAGATAGATCAATCACCATGGATTTGGTTCAATCATCTGATCATCTTTGCTATGTCCGGTGCAACTTCTGCAACACTGTTCTTGCGGTATTTATATACATTATTCCATGCAAAACCATTTAGTTTCTTGTGAGAAAACAGCAAGCTATATCTTCTCATTTCTCTCATCTCTCTATATATATTCATGGATCTATCTATATGTTACAGATCTCTTCTTTTGCATGTAAAATATACTTGCAGTGTACGCATGTTTCTGTCTCTATCAATCATTTCCCAACCAAAATGTTTAATTTTTGCATAATCTTAGTATAGCCATATATAACATTTGTATATGACACGAGTTGATGTTTTGCGGATCTCCACTTTCATCATTTTGTGATGTTTTCTCTTAATTTTTGGAATATAAATACAAGGAAATTAGTTAGTATTGATATTCAGCTATTTCCTCTGGGTCTATTATAGACACGAACATAAACTACCTGTTTGATAATGTGAATTAGACGGCATTAAGAAATAAAAGTATTGTATATATTCAATATAGGAAATTTGATATATATTTTTTTCTCTACAAAGGTTGGGATTCCATTCAAGAGATTGTTAGACACTGTCACAGTGAAATGTGGACATTGCAGCAACCTCTCCTTTCTTAGCACCAGACCTCCACTTCAAGGACAATGTTTTGATCATCAAACAAGTCATGTCCAGGTACCATGTTCATATCATTTCCATTTCAGGATTTCTATTGTTTTCGACTTTAATGGAGAACGAAAAGAAGAATCCTGATTTCTGCCATAGGTTTTCTGCAGTGAAGCTAAGAAGGCACAATCTTCATCATCTTCCTCGTCCACATCCAGTGAACCCTTGTCCCCGAAAGTCCCATTTGTTGTGAAACGTAATGGGATTTCTCCAATTCCTTTTTCTTTCATCTTCTAAAAAATTTATGTTAAATTAATTTCTTCAGAATCTTCACTTATTATTCTACTTGTTTAATTTGTTTAAATTGCAGCACCTGAGAAGAAGCATAGGCTTCCATCAGCCTACAATAGGTTTATGAAGTGAGATTCTTACAAACAATTTTTAATCTCGTAGTTTTAGTATCTATTTTAGAAACCTATATGCTTTTATGTTTGTTTGGTAAGAATCATAAGATAGATTATACAAAGAAGAAAACTATTTTTGTTTCTTTATATTATCCACTCAAGTCGAATACTACCTGCAAAATATGCAGTAAGGATTATACTTTTTTCTTTGCCAGGGAAGAGATACAGCGCATCAAAGCAGCCAATCCAGAGATACCTCATCGAGAGGCTTTCAGTGCAGCCGCAAAAAATGTGAGTTTTCCATTTTCTAATTAATTATTCATGAACCCTAAATAAAAAATCTTCTGTACTTTTCATATTTCATATGAACCTAATTAATTCGCTCAAACAGTGGGCTAGGTACATTCCAAACACACCAGGGTCCGTTTCCAGCAGCAGCAACAACAACGTAAGAAATAATTTTATGATTTTTCTCCATAATGGTTGAAAATATAAATATTTTTAAATAAGCTGGTTCCATCCTCATATGCATAATAACATGTGAAAATGGGCAAAAAAAAGTTTGATTGACACTTAGTTTCGTCCATGGTGCATTGGATTAATTCAAGACCTAAGGCAAAATTCAATCGACCTATAAGGGGTGAATAAAATATATAAATATAAACTATACTTTTACTAAAATTTTAAACTTTTTGATGAAATGACTAATCCTGATATGGCTCATATTCTTTGTCATGTGTAGGTTTAATGATGTGGAAATAATGCAAAAACCATCATATCGACCCCGAAGATTAGAAGTGATTTGAGGAGGCAATTAGATCACTGAATTAGTTTACTTTCTGTTCTCAAACTTTTATCATGTAACTTTATGTTATGCGGAAGATAATGGAGATGGGACTCATATGTAATATTATTATCTAGTATTTGACGTGAGCTACTTATAATTATGAATATTATGTTGCATTTGGGATGTGATTCCCCTATCTTGCATTGATTGATTTATTTTAATGGATTTTGAAATCATTATCTTTTTCTGCTGATGCCATTTTTATTAATTCTATTCTTTACTTTTAAGCTACACCTCTCGTGCACCGGACCCGAAATTTTCGAGTATTTAGTAGGAAACACCACACAAATCCTACATTGAAAAATCATATTTCACAACTAACAAACGTCTAAAAATCTTTCAAAAATAAGGTGATAATTAAATTTATTAAATATTTAATTATAATATAATTAATCTACTCTCTCTCCCACCCCACCCCAGATAATCTATCACACTAAATTTTAAATTCAAACAATTCTCTCTCTCTCTCTCTCTCTCTCTCAACCCAACCTCAATTCCGACGACCCAACCTACCTCCGGCGAGAATTTCGGCGACCACTCCAGCCCGAATTCCGGCGACCCGCCTCACCTCGAGCAAGAATTCCGGCGACAAATTTTTCGCCGGAAGATATTCCGACAATGACTTAGGCGATCGTTCCAACAAATGAGGCTGCACATTTTTTCAATTTTTTTGATAAATGACTTTTGACCAATTTCATTGGATTTGTTACATGTACATATTGTGACCCGTGACCAATTCTATCAAATCTGTGACCTAATCATGCGTGACGAATATTAAATATGATCAATTTCAAAATTAAGAAAATAAAGTTTGAAATTTCAAAAATCATACTATTAAAATTTTCAGCCAATTATTCCAGCGGCCTTCGGCAACTACCATTTTCCCTTTCTTTTTTTTTGGAAATTACCTGTGACCAGCTTTATTGACTTTGTGACCTAATCAAGTGGGATGAAGATGCATATAACAAAACCTGGGTTGCATGTGATCAAATTTTTTTACGGCAAGATCTATGTTATATGTAACTGATTGTGACCAAATTTATCTTTGGTGTGATTGTTTGTGACCGTTTAATTTATAACTGTATATAACCAAGTCACTATTTGTGTAATTTGTGACTAACTGTGACCAACTTTGTTTTCAGTGTGACTATCTATGACCGTCTAATTTATGGTTGTCTATAACCAAGTCACAAACATGTATTATCTGTGACTAATTGTGACCAAATATATCCTCATTGTGACTAAATGTGATCAGATTTTTATTCAATGTGTCTATCTGTGAACAAGTCAACCTTTTAACTGTGACGAAATGTGATCAAGTCACAATCAGTTACAATCAATATAAAATTGGTCACAATCAGTCACAAATCACAAATTTTTTAGGTTGAAACTTTTTTATCGATCAAAATTATTAAATTAATTGATTACCACTTTTTTGGTCAGAAATCACACATTTTATAGGCCAAAACTTATATAACCTATAATTTTGTTACTCGTGACTCGTAATATAAAATGTAACCTATAAATTTGATCTATAAGTTCTACAAAATGACATGTGACCTGTTAGTATTGATTTGTGACCTGTTTATACTCATCTGTGACTTATATGTAACGTGTGAATTGTGACGTGTGACTAGTAACATATGTGACCTTATGGCTTATGTGATCGGGGGCAAATGACCATGTGACCAACTTCACCATCACCACTCCATCCCACATGCACAATCACCACCTTTTCACCCTATGCTCATCACTACTACTTCACCATCAATGCCCATTTGAATCTCACACAACTGCGACCACAACCAAACACCCAATAATTAACAACCACCACCAACATCATAAACACAATCACCTATGACCAGATAAAAATGGAGGAAAGGACCACCATCACCACCTTCACCTAACCATCACCGCCAGCATTACCAACTTACAGCCCAACCACATATCCAAAATCAAAAGTAAAATCAAAACCATAGCATACCAATCATAAATCCAACAATCTGAACTCCATCTCCAACTATCACATCATTATCTTCTACAATAATTTTAAGAACATCTTTTGTAAGCTTTCAAGCATCGTATATAAAAAATCTCGACATATTTAATTCCTCACAGCAGCATCTACTGATAAATAATTATTCTAGAATCAATAATACCATATGAGATCTGAATTTCCTCTTGAAAACTATTGTTGACGATTTGTCTTGACCTCAGGAAAATGTAGAAGACACTATATTAGCAATTATTCTGATCTTGCAAAAGAAGAAGTTAACTTGAAAATTGTAAAATTGTGGGGAACGGGATGGGTTGGTTTTTAAATTAATAAAATGTATATACAATTCTCTTATCATCACAAAGTACGACGTAGAACCAGAGGGATTTTCATCTGAAAATCGCAAATATAAGCAAAAGTCTAACAGAGTAATCGATGATTTTGTAGAATTTCAAATGAGATTAAAAGGGAGAGTCCAAGGAGTGGACCTGGGGACCTCAATTTTATCCTTGATGTGGTCGATTTTCTTTTCCTTCTTAGACCTTCCATTTTTCGTATGACCGCTTGAATTTCTTTACCCTTCTCGTCTTCTTATCGCCTCGTCAACACAGGATCGAAGCACCCGGAGATGAGGATGAGGAGAGGGAGGAAAATGCAAACCGCTGCTCGACAGCCGCCATAACCCGCTGCCCTGCCACACCATACCATCGTCGAGACACTCTTACGTCGTGGTGGTGGTAGCGATGACTTGGTTTGACGGTAGGCGGGTGGTGGTGGGTACGATGTGGTGGCACAGAGAGGAGGGAGAAAACGGGTTGGGGATCAAATGGGCGTGGGTTGAGGGTTAGGTGAATATGTGGATTGAGTTTAATTAAATTTTTATTAATTATAATGATTAAGGCTTAATTACCACCTGATTTGTGAAATGAGAATTTATTTCCTTGTTTTTTGAAAATTAATCTATAGAGGTAGGTTTCTAGGTAATTTTCTCTATTTAGTAAGTGGAACAATTGGGTCCAAATTTAATCATAGAACCGTTCGTGTTCGATCTCATTCAGTTCACGGGTTTCGTACTATAATTAAATTTTTAATATGATAAAGCTACATTAATTCAACTAATGACGTATTCAATCTTAAACTTTACAAAATAACGTAGTCTAATCATATGTATCTTTTACATATCTCTTTATTGAGTTTTTCATAGATTTGATTATTAAAATCACAAAAAGAGGAAGGTAGCGAGCTCACAATAATTAAGAGAGGCACAGTCGAGCTTCAATTTGATTTCTCTAGAACGGTAGAAACGACACTACGATAAAATAACATATTTGGGTAAAATATAAGTCAATTTGATTAAGTTGGGCTTGGATTGAAGATTAGAAATAGAAAAATCATAATTTTGGATTTGAGTTAAATTAATTAGTTAGCAAAATTATTAGGAAAAAATAAAATTATTTGAATTATTTCAAATAAATAAATTAAAAAATTGGAGAGATTCGGTTCTTTTTCAATTTTTTGGTTCTTGATTTAGAACTGAGAACTGAATTGAACCTGTATGTTCTCGATTCAGATACCTCATTCACATATTTAATTTAAGAAGAACTGCTCGATTTGGTTCAATTCGGGTTGAGTCAGGTTGGTTCCGGTTTGAGAGTTTTGTCCCACCTTACTCCATATAGCTTGGAGTACAAAAAATGTACAAACTCTACATGATTAAACCAACACAAAATGTTGGAAAGAAATGGAAGCAGAAATTTTATCCATGAATATATACCATCTAAATTATTGTCTTCCAAGATTTTATATTCTAGGTTTGGGACTACTCATTTTTGTTATTATGTAGCGAAAATAAGAATTTTCGTTTGTTACTATATTCTGGTTTATGAATTAATCTTTGAACTTTTTAAAGAACTGATCTTTTGGGATAGGCTTTATGGACAAGGGTCGAGGCGACGATGTCTTAGAAATTCTTCTTGCTTCCCATGATAAGTAATTGTTAATCAATCTGAAAAGCAAAAAATTACTTAATGTAATCATGCTCTACAATCTGATGTCTTCTCTTTTTTCATTTTTTTTCTCTCTAGTTTATTATGTCTCCATTTGGAAATTTCTTAAAATTGTTTATAAAGAGGAAGATAATGAGTCCTACATGTAAATAATAATGAGCAATAATCATATAAATTAATATTTGACTTTGACCATTTATTAAACACTTATAAATTAGTTACCTAATGGAGGCAAAATATATAAAGATTTTCTGAAGTGTCTGGTGAAACCATTCAATTGTCAGATCATACTTTAGGAACCCTCAGTTTTCTACAAAGGGTCTTTCTAGATTCTTTATGAATTAATTCCTTAATTTGTCTCTAAACTTCATGCTTGTTTCTGTCAATATTTCTGACCAAAGGGTTTGCTAGATTCTTTATAAATTCTCTGTTTAGCTTCTTGCATTAGGAGATTTACAGTCTTTTTTCTAACAATGGGGAATCATATTGAAAGGAAAAATATATTTATAGTTACTCCATATGTTGTAGGATGAGAGTTTGATTAATAACCAGAACGGACGTCGCAGCCATAGTTTGAGGAGTTCGAAGGGAAGTAAGAGAAGATTTTAACTTTGAGATGTAGCTTCATTTTTGTCATTAAATTGCTAAAATAATCCCGTTAATCATGAATATGAACTTCAAATTTTTATTTTAATTACTACATGAAATTAGAGAATTTAAGTATCTGAACCAGATTAATTATCCTCAGACCATCCATAGGGTGAGTAGGAGAGTAATAATCAAACAAACGTATGTCATATATAAAATAAAACAATTACTAAAATATAGAGTACAAGCAGGAGTGTACCCAAGAGAATTTTGCCTCATGTACAGTACAGGCTTGTGTTCACAAGGCCGGTATAGGGCACTCGCATGCCCTTGCATTGGGTTGGGGGTGGGTGATTATTTATTAAAAAAAAAAAAAAAAATTCTCCTACCACCTATGGATTGTGAGTATTTTGTACAGGGCCTGTACAACAAGCAGAACTCGTACCCAAGAACATAGGCAAGACAAAATTATATAAAAGTTATGAGTTAATCATCAGATAATCATCAGCGCCTTCAGTACCATGTTAGAGCTCAAAATCATTTATCAAATACTCTTTTTCTTATGCTCAAAAATCATTATGTCATCAATTTTATCGTGCGTATAATGTAAGTGTCTTTCTTATGTAATGACATGCTACGAACATCCATTATACCTCATATTACTTGTGATAAGGTATGGTTCTCATCGACGATACTTAACCTCTATTTGATTTTGATAAAAGTTGAAGAAACATGCATTTGAGAAGTTGATAAATATTGTATGCCTTATGAAATGTGTGATTGAAAAGGAGTTTGGAGATTCATGACTTTTTTTAAAAAAATGGGAGCCAAATAGTGAGTAGAGGTTGAAGAGAGCAATAAGAGAAACATGAAGATAATTTTAGGCGAAAGTTATTACGGGGATGGTGGAAAAACATGAGATTCCTGTATATGAGAGATGGAACACTTTCTAATTTAAATTAAAAGTATGGTCTTCGTTTTTTAGGCATAATGCATTGTTTTCACCTTATTAAAACCTATTTTCTACATGATTGAAAAAAGTGATATATTAATTATTTCCTGACATTACAATAAGACTGCGCATTCATATAAAGACTTGTTTCCAATATTTTTAGAGTTGGCAGCTATTCCTATGAACAATGGAAAATCCATGCTTTCTTCCATTTTAATAAAACATCTACAAAAAGTTAATCATTGGCTTTGGCAAAATTACTGCCTAATGAAACAATCTACTGTCGCGGAAATCTCTCAAGAAATTTTGATTTCGGGCTCAGAAAACAACAAAACGAACACCAACCAACTTCGGCTCGACCCAAAACCAAACCTCCACTTTGGTTGCTTCAAGTTTTACTCCATAAAGGAGACTATGGTGGTGGTATATACAATCCACGAAGGAAGGAGAAAATCATAGAAGACGCCATAAATCACCAAGCTCTCAAACTCCGAGGAAGCTGGCCTCTCTCTCTCATTTTCTCTCTTACATAATACACACACCCGGCTGGAAGAAGCATAGCATATGAGTGAATTACCCAAATAGTCACTGAACTTTAAAAATCATCAAATCCATCACTGAACTTTGTAAAAGGTTTCCACGAGGTCAACAAACTTTAAAAATCATCTAATTCATCTCTGAACTTTGCTAAAGGTTTCCTAGGGGTCACTAAATCTTGAAAAGTTCAGTGATGAATGGGGTGATTTTTAAAGTTCAGTGATCCCGTGGAAACTTTTTGTAAAGTTTAATGACCATTTGGGTAATTTACTCTATAATTAGGTTATTAGGTTTGGGTTTAACTTATTCATTTAAATGGCGAAAGATATCTCTCTCTCAATGGGGTAAGTTAATGGACCAAAAATAATCCAAAAACTCGCACTAATCAAACTACCAATCCAACTCCAACTTGGGCCTTCCAAAAGTGTCGGTCGTATTCTAGTCGAGCCGAATCTATGGTATTGATAAATTATCCGTTAACTGTTTTAACTATTGCCCGAATTGATTGGGTATCAAAAACCCAACAAATCTCTACCTTGATACCCAATCAATCTGCAAGTAATCAAAACACAAAGTTAATATTTGCATAATCAAGGAAAGTAGTAAAATTGGGATCACAGACCTTATCTCGTGTTTTGGACCCGAAACACATACCATACATATTCCATATACTCACCAGGACTAAGGTCATAAACAAAATACCTAATTAGAAATAGATAATCACAGTGAACAATTAAGAACAAATAATCACACGATGAAGATATTATATAGGATAACACAGATTTTTTCAAAATCACATTTACATAGAACAACAAATTAACACTAAGTCATGCAACGAATGAATAAATGACCCTATGAAAAGATCTTACTACACTTATTCTATCTCATTTCATGATGCTTAGACCTCGAGAACACATAGCTCCTCTTATCCTCCACCATGCTCACTAGATCACTCAACCCTTGTCTAACTAATAAATCACAATAGATCCTCTGTTCCCGGGATAATCCTCTATCACCACACCACTTCTCCCAACCTAAGTGGATAATGGGTCTCCACCTAACAGAAGCGATAGAAGTGCCTCTCTCATATTCCACCTATACAAGGTCTCTTCATAGATAAAGGATTCCAACATTTAATCACCACTCCACTGGTGATCCAAATGTTACACTTCACATCCCCAGTACAAACCACCAAAATACCCTTAGGCATTTATATTCCACTTACCAAAAGACATACTCACTATTAGTGCATCACAAACCCACTATGGTAAATCGATACATTTCACTTGAACACAAAGGTTATGGCTCAATTTAAATTGCCTCACACACCACAAGGTTACTCCAATCACCAATGCTCAAAAAATATACAAAGGAAAGGGAGGAGGTAGCACTCATAAAGAGAATAGAAGAAATAGTTAATTACTTCACTACACTCACAAAAAAGGCTCACAAAGAGGAAGAAAATAACCCTATATGGTGGTCTCACACAATCTCACAAATCACACTGGCTCACAAAGATAAAGGAGAAAACGACTGCTTTTCTTTGTTCTCATGACCTCATACTCTCACGCCACTCGCAGAAGAAAAGAAGTATGCCACAAATCTCAACCCACTATGCATGCAAACACATTACAAAATTTAATAAAATCACTTTAATTCATGCAATTACATACATCAAAATTATTGAAAGTGTAACATATCAATGCAACAGAATTAAGCAATCAAATACATGCAAAAAGGATTACAAACAGGTGCACTTGCAGTAACCATATTTACTCTCAATAAACCTCACTAGAGTCATAACTCGACCTAGTGGCAACATTCGCCCTTCCTCCCTCCTTATCTTTCCTTTTATTATCATTCATAGGACCATCTATTTCACCATGTCCAAGCTTACTATAGTTAAAACACATTTTACTTTCACACATGCCATAGACTTACATTTGCCATAAACACCAAAAAATGACCACAAGAAAAGTACAGACATGATTCACACAGAATAGTTGAATAAACTTTTCTAAGGTCAAATGCAATTCCAACAATGTAGAAAAGATTGGCAACAAATTCATAAATAATTTAAGGCAAATAATTAACAAGTAATTTCTAAATCTAACAATAGGCAATGGTTATCCTTTCACGATAACCCCAATCCTAATATCAACCCCACATATGACTTCTAATGTGAAAAGTAAATTATTACCCAACACGATAATTTTAACTGCAATAATAAAAGGTAAAGAACACGATACCAAACGAACCACGTCTGAAGGTCCGTAAATATCGAGAGATGTGAATTCACTATTTTAGGACTACTATTATCCGCCTCAAAGCTTCTAGCAACAACGACAACACAAAATGACACTTGAACGTCCAAGGACAAAATCGTCCAACTTCACACTATTGCTCGAAACTCAAATCTGACAATACCATAGGGTTCACCTCGTCGCCTAAAACTACCTGAAGAAGTCACCGGCAGATGCTCCTCCACGTGCCTCTACGCACGGTAGTCAGAGCCCCAATTACCTCAGGAAACGCGTTGCCGACTTTCCCACGCGCCGAATACCATTGGCCACCTTTGAATGCACGGTCTATCGGTTGTCGTTGTTTCTCCAAATGATGAGCGGTTTCATCGAAAAATGCAAAATAGTTCAGGCTAGAAAATTTTCAAAACCGTACAAATTTCTTCCTATTTTCTGCCCTTTTTCAGACCCTTTTCTGGCCAATTTCCAGTCAGTTTTGGCACCCAAAAATCATATATTTCCCAACTACACAATCTCTAATACCATTTGTTGTGAAAATCCCTCAAGAAATCTTGATTCAGAGCTCAGAAAATAACAAAATGAACACCACCCAACCTTGGCTCAACTCAAAACCAAACCTCCACTTTGGTTGATCCAAGTTTCACTCCACAAAGAAGACTATGGTGGTGGTATATGCAATCCAAGAAGGAAGGAGAAAATCAAGGAAGACACCAAAAATCACCAAGCTCTCAAACTCCTAGGAAGCCATCGCCTCTCTCACGTTATCTCTCTTACATAATACACACGCGCACGGTTGGAAGAAGCAGCATAATTTAGAGGGGGATTTTCGAGTTAAACTAATTTGCTTGGCCACTTAATCGTCTATGTATAAGAAGCCATATGTTTATATATTGTGGATTATATCTAAATGTATCCATGTCCAAACAAGTTAAGCTTTTATACGAGGTGATTCAAAAAATGAAATACATTCATTTACAGAGAGCCATTAGTTTCAAACGATCCTGAGTCACTTGTAAGTCTTGAGTTTTTGAAAAATAATTAATTTTAACAAGAAAGTTGTCCGTGGTACTGGCTTCTGGCCTTACTATCTTGACGGACTATTATTAATCTTCGGTTTATTTACAAAATGTAGGATTTATTTCCTTATTGGATAGTGTACTAATGGCTTGTTGGCAGGTCGGCAGGATGGACGCAATACTTTACACCATCCAAAAATTTTAAAAAAAAATTAAAAATTTTTTTTTTAAAAAGGGTTAAAATCTTGTATATTATAGTTTCGAGTTGGGGCTTATACCTGATGCCAAATAGGTTAAAAAGTTAAAATGTAAACCGGCAAACTAGACACTAGAATATCGCAAACTCAAGGTTAGAACTGAGTTATTGCAGAGGCATCAAAGGTAAAACACTTGTCATTCTTCAGGAGATGATGAAATTTAGGGATCTATGTTTTTAATTTTTTCAGGTTTTCTTACTTTATTGTTTACTTTCCCTTTTAAGGTATTATATGGGAGAAGATCTGAACTCCATAAGCCTGAGAGATCTTCATAATTTGGAGCAACAACTTGAAATTGCTCTTACGAATATTCGATCCAGAAAAGTAAGATATATTTGCTTATACATAATTAATTCTTCTTCATGTTTATGGTACTAATTTTACTACAATTTATTTTCTTAGAAGTAATTGAATTAAATTGTATATTTCATTTTCATAGAATCAACTCTTGCACGAGTTGATATCAGAACTGCAGCGGAAAGTTTGTCCCTTTCAGCACCTGCATTGAATTTAGAATATAACTTCTTTAATATTGTCGAGTTATGTCCAGCCTATACATAGGACGTTTAACAGTAACAATAGTCATAAAAGAAAGTCGTTCTTAACATCAACATTTCTTAACAACTGATAAAATCATAACAATTATGGATCAACACGTTGGTCTACACATTGAACAAATCGAATTCCCATAATTTTTTTGTATGATCGGTAAACAGGAAACCCTTAGATTGAAGCTTGGTATTGACCCCACCCCCATTCTATTGATAGAAAAAATTATGTAAAGGAGGGAGACATGTCAAGAAATAAATTCTACATTGATTAAATACCAATACATAGACTAATTAATTAGTCTCTGCTTTGATGAAAAATACTTACATAAATGTCATAAAAAATAAAAACTTAATACACATAAGCCTTGTATACTACCAACTGAAATAACCCATTTCTTCAACCAACAGACATCATATGCTCAACAACTCTCAAGCACCAGAGTGCAATAACAACACAAAACCCATCATAGAGAAATCACTTATAAGCTAGGAGGAAATATCAATTATTTTACAAACAAAAGAATGCTTTCCAACCCCATGAAAGCATGATTGATAACTTATGGCTTCTTTCTGGAAATATTGCAAGCATGGAAAGCATGTTCATGATAATTCTCGGCTAGTGAAGAATATATAGTTCATGATGCAATAATGTTCAACTTGCTCAAGCATCAAGAAAATGGTAGAAGTTCCTCCTTCAAACGATTAATAAGCTTAAATTTCTCCTCAGCTTCAACCTGCTGACGTATGTCAGTTTTCGGAGCTCGATCTGGGTGAAACGTCAGCAATGCTCGTTTGTAAGCAGATTGTACCTGAAATTTCATCAGATGTAATAATCAATCCCAATAGATTATGATGAGCAGTTATTTATGACAAGCATATCAAGACCATACTACATATGGACATTAATAAGCAGCAAGAGGACATTATTATGAAACAAACTACTTCAAACAATTTGATTGCATGTACTGGAGTTCGTTTCTATTTTTAGATGAGCTTTAGCAGCTTTAGGAAGAGCCTGTTGATTGCCGAGTTGAGCAACACGACAACAGACAGTTTGTATGACTCATTTTGTTAGACGATGTGGTCATTATATTTGAGGCAAATGCATATTATGTTGGTCAAGTAATTTTATGTCACGTGTATATAAACAAACAGAAAGGTTTATTGCAGCATTTTAAATTTATAAGTTTTGGCGTCTGTTATTGTGACGGGAGTTATTATCCCGTTGTAGATATATCACTCTAGTTGGTACATTTTTGGATGAACAGTGGTTCCCAATGTATTCCATGTGGTTGTATGAGGATTTTTGTCAATTTGAGGGGTTAGTTAAGTCCAAATTACAAGGAACTCTTGTCAAAAAAATTCTAAATTCTTTGTCAAAGAAATTACAGTCAAAGGAAAGTCCAAGTTAGCTTTGATGGTGGATCTAGCATCCAGCTGGTATTCATCATCAATGCACACCACGTTTTGGATCTAGAAGGGTGATTCCAAATGAGTCGTGTTAGTGGCTATTTGCTAATTCTATTCTATTCTATGGTTTTGACAAATCCAAATTTAATTAAGAGAAAAGGGACCAAGCTTAAGAATGTATTTAGAAGTATGCTTGTTGTAAAGTAATTCATTCTTTTTGCTGGTCGGAGATTAAAATAAGTAATGTACTTATTAGAAGTAACCCATTCTCTGAATAAGTAATGCAACATAGCAAAGAATAACTACGACTCAACATCAGCTAATGTATACGAGTATATCAACCTCAGGAGCTTACAGGCAGAAATAGATTGCTAAAACAAGAATGATAAAAACATTGTTCTTGACATGAACATTTGAAGGAATGCCCAATGGTTGACATTCTAGACTTAGGTCTAATCAGTAATAGTTGGAATCATCAACATCCACGAATATGACCACTGAACTCTAATAGCATGTTTGGCAAAGCCTGACCTTTTTTATGTTTAAGCTGGTCAAGCGTACTTTTTATCCTCAAATTTTGTAGGACCCACAATTTACTACCCACTTATTATTTATACAATCTATAGGACTCACAACTTATGAAGAACTTCAAAGTAATCTCAAACAAGCACTAATCAAAGAAAGGGTGACATTAAACCCATGCACAATATGAAAAGATTCATACCAAATCAACAGATTCTACACGGGGTCACAAAAATTACACCAAAAAATCGTAAAAAGATTCTACACATGGTTACAAAATGACTAGCACAATAAACTAACAAACATGTTTTGTGGGCAATCTGATCTTACAGTAACTAATGCCTTTGTGGCATAACCCCAGATGACACAAGTTAAAGGAAGCGAAAAACGAAGGGAATCAAATTAGGGTTCTGTCATAGTAAGAAAATGACAGTACAAGGTCCCCACGCAAGCAAAGGAGGAAAATACCCAACACAGAGTAACACATACAGAGAGAGAGATAATACTCAAGAAATTAATAGAAAAACCTACAATTTTTGGACTTTCAGGTGTTGCAATGCAAGCAAGAAGACATACAAATGAACTTCTTAATAGCATTATTGATTAGAAATAAATTTTTAGAATTTTATGGCACACTTTAAAGATAGCCCACATATTCAAGGGAATGTTTAGATAGTTGGTTTAGATATCCTTCGTGGATAAAACCACAGCGAAAAATGAAATTGCCAAAACATTTAAAGATAATATTTTCATTTATTCATCATAATTTAACAGTTATACGCATAATAGGAACTAGAGCTCTAGAAGGTAATCCACAAAACAAAGCAGAATCAGAGACCACTAGTCACACTATAGTGACAATGGTCGATATAGATTTAAGAAGTGTAACTCAAAAGGTATAAGAACTTTACAACGCAAGTCTCACCAACCTCATTTGTTGATGGACAAGGCCAACTACCCACTTGGATTCCCAGGGAATGCAGCAGCGAAGCCATATTGCCGCATGTCATTTCCAGTTTCTTGAGCTCCTTCCTAACCTGGGAGCGCATTACCTCCTTCATGTTGAGATTTTCCACATCCTAAAAGGTATATTAATGAAGAATCTACATTGTTATGTAAGCTCAAGGCCAATTAAAAGCAAAAAATAACTAGTTAATATGTCTTCATAAATTAGCAAGCAAATGGACTGTAACTATTGGGGAAAGAGAGAAGAATTTCAAAAACCTTCTTTTGAGTCTCTCTTATTTCCTTCACACGCTGCTTTTGTCTTTTCGCCATGTCCTGTAAGCGCATGCTTTCAGATTTTTTTCTCTTCTGCGACTGCCGCAAGCGTTGTGCTTCTTCAGCCTACATGAAACCAAGCAAGCCCATTATATGCAACATATTTCTTTATTCAAGACATTCATTATTGACAATAACCCATAATATCCGTTCAATGAAAAAAAAAAACATAAATTGAAAAGGAGTAGGCAGCAAAAGCCATTGCATGCATGCTCAAATGCAACGTGATGTTCTGAAATGGCTTGATGCTAACAGATTATCAAACAACTTTGATCATATAGATGATAATTACCAGAAGAAAACTATGGCCAAAAGTACAATACACAAGCAACAGAAAATTTTCTCTTATTTACTCTGTTTTATTCACTTTCCTTTCCCAAATCTGATCAGCATGCTACCTATTTACAAAATGGTTTGACAGGCCAACTCCACAGACTTGGCTAGCAACCATTAGTGGAAATGAGTCCAGTACAGTGGACCCAGACAATACCAAAGCCTGACCAAGGTGCAAAGCAATATGCTTAGCCACGATGAAAAGATTCAAAGAAAGGACAGGCAGACAGACATTGAACTGCTGAAATTGAAATTTTGCAACTTGAAGTTCTTAAACTTGCTGTAGGAATTCCCTCATGATGCAGGATGAAAAGGGGATTCCTGCAGAGTAATTAAACAGCAGAAAAATTGCAGAACCAGAAGAAGAGCAGAGAAGGCAGAAAACAACAAAGAAGAAGGGAAGAGGGAGAGAAACCGAGGGGAGGGAGAAGAGGAGAAGAAACCAGGGAAAGAGAGAAGGGGAGGGAGAAAACAGCTGCAAGCCAAACAATATTTCAATTCTAATTCATCATCGTCTACTGAAATTATAACTGAAAACCATATAAATAGTAAAAGCATAACCCTACTAGTGATGGGCTTGGGCCAAACCAATAATACAAGCCCCATAACTAGAAAAAGTAAAATAGTGCGATAATAATATAAGTGATATCCGCATCAATTCTCCCGGGGTGGAAGAAAAACTCGACTCTGTCGAGTGAACAAATGACAAAGAGCTACCGTCAATCTTCAATGTCTGAACTCATAGCACGGTAGACGATCTTTTTGAAGAACCAAATATCTGAACTCCACAGTTGATAACAATGTAAATGGCAACTTGTCCTCAAGAATATGATCCGACCAAGGCGGACGATCCCTCATTTTAATCAAGTACCGACATTGGACTCCAAATTACAAGTACTCTTGCAACTCATCTCCAAAATCTTCACATGATTGCGCATAATGTGGAGCACAATAAGAACGTTGATCTACCCAACAATTAAAGAAACACCGATTCTCTCCATCAATGGTTAACACAACCTGTTCATCTAAAATTACATCAATTTTATCTTTGTGTGCTGCGACAGGTGGTATTCGAATAGACATAGCAAAAGATTCGGTGTGGGAGTTCTCAGGTAGAGATAGAAAAGGATCAACAAAAGTGTTAAAATAGCCATTGTAAGTATCGAAGTCCTTAACAAATAAAATAAGGTGATGGTCATAATATGATAAAAGATCATTGACATACGCATTTTGACCAACATGCTTTGAAATTTTAAAAAGACCAGCATTACACGCTTACAATATAACATAATCCCCAATATTAAATTCAAAATGTTGTTTATGCCAATCAACTTGAGGTTTATATAATGTTTTACTTGCTTCAAATTGTTTATTGATCTCAATATGCAAGCTATGAAAATATGATACAACTACCTCATCTGACATAGACACACAAGCATTTGGGTGCATGGGAATAAGGTCTAGAGGTTTCAAAGGTTCACAACCAAAAATAACTTCAAAGGATTTTAGACCTAAAGACCAGTTCACAGGATCGTTATATGCAATTTGAACAATTGGAGGGATCAAGTCCCAATTCCCAAGATTTTTCTGGACTAGAGACTGTAATAAATTGTCAAGATTTTGGTTAGCACTTTTGTTTTGACCATCAATTTGAGGTTGGTAAGTGGTGGATAACTTTGCCTTAGTGTTAACCACAGGCGACTGGATTTTTCAAGGGTGACTGGTGACATCATCAAGCTCTTTAACTTGGGTAAGGGTATGACATATAACATGTGATCGAGAATTGTCGGAGATAAAGGGTATAGTATCCAAAGTCTCGGGAAGAGTCTGGATTCCACCTAAGGAAGTGTCCTCACTATCATCCAAGTCATCAAAATCTTCAAGTTTAGTTCATAGACTAGATCTTCTAACGGCTCCTCTATTACATTCTTTCGTTCTTCCATGACTAAGGTTCGATTAGGACATTTAGAAGAAATGTGACCAAAGTCTTTACAATTGACGCACAACAAATGAGAAAAAGACCTTGGAGTTTCAGAAATTCTACCCTGATTTTTCAAGATTGGAGAACTATTAGAAGGGGGAGGTCCTAGAAGGGACTTAACGGGAGGAGGTGAAGCCAATGAAGCCAAATGATGATTATCAAAAATTTTACCCTTATTTTTCATTGGATGAACATCAGACGAGGGAGGTCCCAGAAGGGATTTAACGGGAGGAAGTGGAGCCAATGACACCAAAGGATAATTGTCAATATGCTTTCTACATGAAGAAGAAGATCTTGGACTATCACGACCTTTACAATTATTTTTCCAAATAAGAGGAACATTAGACGGAGAAGATTTTATAATAGACTTATGATGAGGCGACGCTAATGAAATGGGTTAAAGACGATGACCACGTTTTTCATATGGAGTACTAATAATCAACTCATAATCTCGAGCTAAATAGTAAGCGTGATCAAGAGTAGTGACACCTCGAAGGAAAAGCTCGCGCTTAAGATCATCTCTCATACCTTGGCTAAACCTATTCAAAGTCGTGCTTTCATCCTCAATTAAATGACATTTGGTTCGAAATTCTTCAAATTGCGCGATATAATCAATCACTAATTGATTTCCTTGTTTAAGGGCATTCCATTGAGTAAGAATTTCAAAATTATCTCGTTTTCGCTCACGAATCTGATCCCTATTCCTATCCCTATCCTTACGATCGGGTCGAAAGTATTTTTGATTACCTTGTCGACGATGTTGTCTATTATGGGACACCTTAGAATTATCAACATCAATTGAATGAGGGATGTGTTTAAAATTTTTCAAACTAACAGATAGGGCCTTACTCTCTTCAAGAATAGCGGTCATTTGAGTTTGAATAGCCGCTATTTGTCGGGTGAGTGCATCGAATTGTGAGGAGTCCATGTTTAAGGTACTGGAGCTAGAAGTGACAAGATGACCAATATGTAACTACATGCACTGTAATCGCAACTTAATGACATGCAATAGAGAGATCAACGAACAAAAAGTGCAAGTAATGGAAAATGAAAATTTGAGCTATTTCTATTTTTTTTTCTTTTTTTTTAAATAAATGTTGGGATTAAAATCCAAATATAACAAGCTAATACTGCTGGTATATGTAAAATAGCAAAGCAAAGGTCAAATGCTAGTCAAACCCTAATCACGTAAAATAAACAAGGTAAAAGCGAGATTTAACGAGGTTAATGGATCCAATTACGTAAGTTTAGGTAAAAACTAGATCAATAGCAACACAAAAATATTGATGCAATTTTAAAACAAAACAGTAATATAAACCAAAGATAAATAAAAACAGTAACTTCCCTTTCGTCCGTTGAAGTAGATGTGTCAAATCAACAGGAATAAAAAAAGGTACCTGCAAATAATAGAAAATACGATTTCTTTTCACTTTTCTTTTTTTTTCACTTCCTTTTTTTTTTTTTTTTTTTACTTTCTTTTTTTTTTTTTTTCCTTTTTTTTTTTTTTTTTTACGTTCTCTTTTCTTATTTTTTTTTTTTTTTAAATAGTAGCACAAATCAAAATAGGCCTTTACATAGATGAAACAATAAAGAACTAACTGAGGCCCAAAATAAAAATAAAAGCAAAGATTATTGACTAAAGCCCAAACAAAATCTACAATTACAATAGGCTTGGAAATGACTCCCGGCCACTTTCACAGGGAAACGGCCCCCAATATTTGCTAAATTGTCTGTAGAATTGCCGGCAGAGGTATAGGAAGCAGTGGTGGTTGGTTGTTGTACTGGTTGGTGTCGCAGCGGTTTGAAATTGAAGAGGGCGATGGGTCGATTTGCGGTTTGGATCGGGGTGGAGGAGGTGACAATTGGAATTGAAGAACAGCAACGAAGTTGGATGATTTGGTGGAAATTTGCGGTGACACTGATTGTAGAAGGTAGCTAATGGCAGGGAGAGGAAGTCGTAGAGGGATGCAGCTTGGTGGAGTGGGGTTCGCAGGTGCAGGTGACGGTGAGGTGGAGGTTTAGATTTGGGCCGGTTGCTAGGTGGTATGACTTTCTTTGGGTTAAGCGGTTGTTTTGGGCCGGAATTTACTGTGTTTTGGGGCTACGTGGGGTGTCGGTTTTGTGGAAGCTAGAAGTTGCTGGTTTTTTTTGGACGTGGTGAAGATGTTGGGAAGTTGTGGTGGCTGTGTTATGATGGCAAGAATTGCAGCAGTGGCGTTGAGAGTTGACGATGGTTGTTTCTGATGTCGATTGGTCGTGAATGATAATGGTAATAAGGGTGTTATCAAACTGTTGAATGCAGGCAGTTTTGGTGCGGTGGTTTTGCGAGTGTGGATGGATCAACTACTGGGAAGGGATTTATGGTTTTGAAGAGATGGCTTTGCATCACTTCCATAGCAACTTTGACTCCAATTTTCAGTTAAAGAGATGGAAACCAGGTTAAGCTCTGATACCACTTTGATGCAGGATGAAAAAGGGATTCCTGCAGAGTAATTAAACTGCAAAAACATTGCAGAACCAGAAAAAGAGCAGATAAGGCAAAAAACAACAAAGAAGAAGGGAAGAGGGAGAGAAATCGAGGGGAGGGAGAAGAGGAGAAGAAACTAGGGGAAGAGAGAGGGGAGGGAGAAAACGGCTGCAAGCTAAACAATATTTCAATTCTAATTCATCATCGTCTACTGAAGTTACAACTGAAAACCATATAAATAGTAAAAGCATAACCCTACCAATGATGGGCTTGGGCCAAACCAATAATACAAACCCCATAACTAGAAAAAGTAAAATAGTGCGATAATAATATAAGTGATGTCCGCATCACCCCAGTTTCTTGATAATCTATGCAACAAATTAAGGATAACAGTTCAATGACAATAAAATAGTAGTATATGTAGAGAAAATGACAGTGATCAAATAGACCTGAATTTTTAATGCTTGTTGTCGAGAAGCCCACTCGACCTCTAGTGCTCTTTTGTATTCATCTGTTTCCTTGAGCTTTTCACGTTCATTAATGATACAATTCTCAACACCAAGTTCAGTACCTCCATTCTGAATATGTTTTTGATCATCTTCATCCTTGTGCATACTTATTGACACAGACTCAACGAGAGTTTCCACTGCCTCCACAGAAGAATTCTCCTCAAGCACATTGCAGAAAGATGGTGTCTCAGAAACTGCTTTCCTGCTTTCCTGATGACAACAGTTATCAATGCCATCTTCCGAGCCCAGTGATGAAATTTTACAGAAAGCGACTTTTCCTGGGACAGGTCCAACTCTGTCACCAGGACTAACGCCAACGTTAACATGCTCACTAGATGACGGAAAATTCACATATGTATTAGATATTAAATTATCTTTGTTAACATTGCTAGTTGCACGTGGTTCACAAGGTTCCAGATGCTCCTTTTCCTTAATATTACCAGTAAATGTCTCCTGAAGCTTCTTCTCTCTGTCTTTTAGAGAAGATCTGACATTGTCACCATCAATTTCATATGAATTTTGATGCTTGCACATAGAAGCCTCTTCCTCTACTGAACTAGGTTTCCCATGAAAAGAGTTCATTGGAGTTCCCTCATCATCTTGGAAAGCCATTTTAGGACGATCAACTAGCTCAGTTCCCTGTCCATGGTAAGGAAAATAAGATGATACTGGAGGGTTCAAACTCTCCTCATTCTGACAGCTGGGATTCATTGGCTCATAATGTTGGCCATCTTTCTGCCCAGCATAGTTGGGATCTTTGGCGTCAGAATGTGATCTCTTGTGACCATCAGACTTAGTATAGCCAAAAGAAGAGCTATCAAAGTGGGTATCCTCTTCTGTAATAAAAGGAGATGGAGCTTCATTTCCATGGCTTGGTTTGCCAGTACTAGAACAAAATGGGGGTTTCTCATGCTGCCCATTATTGCTTTCTGTTCTAACATTTAGGGGGTGATCAACATTCAAAACACTTGAAGCACTGTCGTGATCTCTAATACCAGATTGACCATTGTGAATATCCTTCATTCTCCTAAGGAAAGCTTCTTCCCATTGCTGTTGAAGGTTTCCAGAAGAATCTTCCATTAACTCACTATCTGAATGCTCATTATCAGACAATTCACTTTCTGAATCTGTACTCAAGCCATAGCGGTTGCTTGTGGAAGCTTTTCCAGAATAGGTACACTTACATTTTGATAACCTCACTGGAATCACATTTTCTTGGTCAAACTGGCATCCTTTGCTAGCAGCGACTGCAGAACTTCTGAAGTTTTTTAAGGCAGGGGAAGATACCTTGCTAGCAGAAGTGCCATTAGAGAAGCTTCCATTCTCATTTACACCAAGACCAGAATGGTCATTGTCAGTGCTTTCATCATCATCAATGCATATTACAGTCCTAGATGGCCATTTTTCCTTTTTCCTGACCATGCTAGAACCTTGCCATTTCTTTGGCAAAGGCTCAGGAACATCAATTATAATAACACTATCAAAATGCTCACAATCAACATCAATCAGAACAAAATTGTCAGCTTCATTAACGTTCCTGCACCTTTGCAAGGTTTTCATCTCAGACATGGTTCACGATGAGAATGACCTATGGATGTTCCACTCATTTTCCACTGCATGATCAATAATGATTAGATTTTCTATTTACACAAACATGCAGAAATACTACCCACAATGATTGCTAATTTACAACTCCCAGAAGCAATGACAACCAGGTCCTAATTGCTTATGATAAAGAGCCATCAGATGTAAATACATAAAACTTGCAGCAAGCTCACTTCTTCTAGGCCACTGTAACTATTCTTAAGAATAAATATAAAACATTGCCAAAGCACAAATCATATACCTATCAAAAAAGTTTAGAACTTCCGTGGCTAGATACATACAGGATGTGTGAACCAAGATCAAAAGACAGAAGCTGCAAAGCTAAACCTAAATTCTGCAATTGTATGCCTGCACAACACACTGCTGAACGTACTCACAAAATGCATAAACAGGGCCATGCAAGCCTAAGTTCATATCCTCGACCTAAAAGAATACTGCAATCTCGATTGTCCTTCTTTACCACCCTAATAGTAACATCAATCATGCTACATGTACATTAAGTTTTACATTAAGTTTGACATTCTTGTGAGGTAGAATTTTTTTACATATTCTTCACATTACTTAAAACAATTAATGGCACATATTTTTGACAACGCTCGGAGTGTCAAACTTAATGTACACCATGTACAACTATTTTAATCCTAGTAACATATACATTATTCAGCTACAATAAATTACTTAGCAAACCCAAATTTTCGTCAAACTCATTCATTCAATTATTTTCCTATTTTAGTTACAAGTTTCCAAAAATACGTAAAAATCCCGAACTTTCGATTGCTCTCAAAATTTTAATTAAAAACTTAAAGGTAAACGATGCTCATAAGCTGTTTTATTTCAACCAAAAAAAATCCAAGAAAAATTTCGTACCCTAATAAAACCCAAAATTCATTTAAGAATAAGTCCGATTTATAAATACCTTTATAATTCATCAAATAACAGTAATGGAGTATAAACCCTAATTAAATGAGTGATTAATTTAAAAAATTTAAAGGTTTGAAACTTTTACCTGCCAAGAGAGAAATCCATGGGTGTCCTAAGGACGTGATTTGGCATCGGAAATTTAAAGAAATGGAGAGGGGAGGGGGAAATGATCGGTCAATTTTTTGAGTTGAAAATTTAAAAACCAAAGAAATTGAATGCTTAAATGGAAATCTCATAAAGATGATTTTATTCAAAATATTTGTATGCAGATTGCTTTGCGAATTATGCTGCTGTTGGAGTGAAGCAATTGCAGAGTGGAGTCGAAACTGATGAGACAACTGTCCTTGTTCAAGATCATTAAATGCTACAAGAGGAACAGGCTCAAAGGCAGGTAAAAAAAATGTAAAAAAGACGTGTTGGAAAATGATTGGACGCAATAATGCTAGAGGAACAATGTAAAAAGGAAAACTCTCCAAGTATAAATTTTTTAAAACAGAAGTAGCACAAGAACACAGTTATCTTCCTATAATTTGCTATTATTAAAAATAGTCTTTGACAAAAAGCAAATCATAAGAAGACAATTGTCTTCTTGTACAAAATTTGTAGAAAAAATCTGTACTTATAACATTGTTCAGGTAAAAAATAGGGAGAAAATGCCATGTTCTATTAGGGGGCTGTCAATCATTTTCCAAAATAGGGTAATCACGTGTCAAAGTATGATTAGACACTTTGAAAAAAAAAAAAAGCAAACCATTTTTTGACAGATCCATCCATCTCTGAATCCCTGGTTTTTAGTATATCTGACTGACTTTATTCGATCAAGTTATTGAAGACCTATCCAGAAGTCCAAGCAAAAAAGAAAAAGAAAAGAATTAAACTAACAAGCTTGCTACGTGTACAGAAAAAATTTGTCGAAAGACACTTGGTAGATTTTTTTTGGTTAGACAATGGCAGGAATTAAAAAAAAAAAAAAAAAGAAAAAAAAGCCCAAACAAAAATAGCAATTGTCCAAGCAAAAAAGAAAAAGAAAAGAATTAAACTAACAAGCTTGCTACGTGTACAGAAAAAATTTGTCGAAAGACACTTGGTAGATTTTTTTTGGTTAGACAATGGCAGGAATAAAAAAAAAAAAAAAAAAAGCAAAAAAAGCCCATACCAAACTGTGAAATTCTGGCAAAACTGTTTCTACGCAACCAGATAAATTCTTAAACTAGTTGCATCCCCTTAGGTATCAAAATCGAGGCCATTACGGAAGGTGCTTTTGGTACATGATGTTTTACATATCGATAAGATGGCAAAATGTAAGTGAAGAAGTTATTTGATTAATAAAAATTTAATTCAATTAAATCTCATCATATCATTTGTTGGTGAATTATTATATAAATTGTTATGTGATTGTAGCACAATTCGACCATTAATTTAGCCCTGTTGGCCTCGGTATTTGGTATTATAATTTTTGAAATAGTGTTTTCTAGAGAATGTGTAGTTAAAAATAAAGAAATTTTTTTGTTATACGTGTAATATTATTTTATAAAAATTTGTGTGGTTAAAAATAAGAGAGAGAAAATTATAATGTGAAATAATTGGGGCCAAACGTGGGCTTAAAGAATAATGTTGCTTATGCATAAGTGATTATATAATGATTTACATATAAATGAGAAGTAAAAAAGAAAGTTTTTTTTTTTTTTTTGGTTAAAGAAATTCTTATTTAATCATACCTTATTATGTATGTAAACCATTATGTAAATCTAGTAAGTACATGTAGTACAATCATAATTTAAATAGGTGTTCGACAAATTAATGGCAAAATTGTGTGTCACATCCGTGAATGTAAACAAAACTATCAAAATGAATGTGCATGAAGTAAAACTAAAAAAGAAAAGAAGATTTTGGTATTGTGTAAAGTTTATGAAAGTATTTTATTTGAACGGAAGAACTCCATAGAGATAATTGTTCAATAACTTTATCGATAAACTCTTTTATAAAAAGCAAAAATCTTGTTAAATAAAATGAGTCCTTACTATCACTTAAAGTGAGGGACGTAGAGCATGATTCATGATGTTTTAGTGGAAAGATCATGTAAGTAATTGTCATAATAAGACTGTTCATTCAAATCACGACGATATCAGATAAAAAAAAATGAGGATTTGTCTATCTCTTTTACTCACTCAACGCGTCATGATTTGGGTTATTCCAGATTCGAAGTGTCATGTATGTAAGAGATCTCTATGTTACTTTTTATTTTGACCCATTATTTTGCCTCTTTTTTTTCAAAAAATATTTATTGATTTCATTCATTGTTTATTTACTAAATTTTTTATATGTTAATGATCGATCAATTTTATTAATATTTGAATAATTTGTAATAATTAAAGTATTGAAATTTGTAACTCATTAAATATCATCATTATAAATTAAACATAGACAGCCAGTTTCCAAAATTCTTTATTTTGAAAAATTAAAATAAAAAATATCTTAAAAATACTCTTATGAGAAATTATCACAAATCCTGCCTTTTAACTTTCTATTGAATAATCAAATGACTAAGATATTCTTTGGGTATCACCCCACGACACCCCCACTCCCACTCCACTTAACCAATTCCACGACACACCCTAAACCCAAATTCATTTTCCAAAAAAAAAAATCCTAGAAACATTAGTTCCACTTTCGACTGTTCATTCCACTCATTTCACAAGCATGTTACACAACTATCGATAGAGGCCACTACATTGCGTGGCAAAGCAATCGCACGCACAATCGTCATTGTTATAAGCAGCGGTAAGCATCACTGTTTCTTGTTGTTATCTAATGGCTTCTATTCAGCTCTTTCTAATTTAATGGTCGGTCTCCCTACAGCGACGATGGACAAACTCTGTGTGTGTGCAGTGTCCATGGTTGATATGTGTATGTGCGCGAAAATCGGTGTGTATGGAAATGACGTCGATTTGTATATGTGTGCGGTGGTGTGGTTGTAATGGTGGCAGGGATTATTAATACGGGTGGTGGTTTGTTGTAGGTGGTTTTGGTGATCTCTATGTATGGATGATGATGCGGTTGCAGTGGAGGCGGTGATGGTGAAGTGGCGATATTGTTGGCGCAGGTGGTGGTTTATCAGAAGTGATGGTGGATCTAAGTCGACAGCGATGCTTCCGGTGGTACCAATGATGGTGGATTAGGATAGGGGATGTAACCGGTTAGTTTAGTAATTGTGACAAATTAATTTGATATTTTGTGATTCAAAAAAAAGTTATGATTAATTAATTTGATAAATTGTGATTGAAAAATAAGTTATGACCAATTAATTTGATAATTTATGATCGAAAAATAAGTCGTGATTTATAAAATTTGTAATTTATGACTATGGCGTTCTATGATTGTGACAAGCAAATAAATTTTTACCATAAATTGTAGATTATTGTGATCTTAACATATTTAGTTATCTATCTAATTAATACCACCTATTTTTTTTTTAAAGAATTTCTTAAGTTTGACAAATTTGAACATGTATATTTAAAAAGTTAATAATTATATATTTTTTCTTCCAAAAGGGAAAATTAAGCAAAATCATACATTTTCAGTACTAAATTAAACAAAAAGGCATTAAAATTGTATTTTCAATATTCGGGTGATAAATAGCATTTTAATATTATTTATATATAATACTAGTAACTGTTACGTGCGTTGCACGAATTTTGTATTTATCGTATTTTTATTAGCGTTTGAATTTTAGTTTTTTTGAAAGCTTTTGAAGTAATATCTAGAAATATTTCCATGATATAAGAAAATGATTGCAAATTATTTTTACAATTGTAATAGTATTATGTTATCTAGAAAAAATATGCTTGTATACTTCATACTTGAATAAGAAATATACAAGGTTATACAAACTATTTTACATGTATTATTTGATAGTGTTGATATGATTGAGTTGAATGTGAAGATTATATTTCTTAATTTTGTGTAATTCAATATTGGAAAATTGAAAATTGAGTACAAAATTATAAATCAACTTGCATATTTATATGCATTTTATATTTTGTCCTTCATATATTTTAATATTTATTTTATGCTTATGTTGAAAAAATAAAAATCTAAATTTTTTTCTGACATTCGGTTTGGTAAGTGAATGTATGGTGTACTGCATTATCGGTATTTGTAAATGCAAAAATCGGTATATACGGTAAGCTGCAAATAAGGTAGACAGCATATACGGTATTGAAATTTATCGTAGTGGACGAAATCGGATTCATTCATACCGTATATGCACTTTACATACCGTATATGCAACATATCGTATTTACGCATACCGTATTTGCAGCTTACTGTATATGCAGTATACCGTATTTACAGCATACCATATTTGCATCATACCGTATATGCAGCACATTGTATTTACAGCATACCGTATTTGCATATATCGTCTTTAGATACTGTATTTGGTAGATATTGGTGTTTGTACATACCGTATATGCAACATATCATATTTACACATACCGTATTTGCAGTTTACTATATATACAGTATACTGTATCTGCATTATACCGTATTTACAATATACCGTATTAGTATCATCCCGTATTTACAGCATACCATACTTGCACATATTGTCTTTAAATATCGTATTTCGCAGATATTGATTTTTGTAATTCAAAATTATTTTCTTTTTTATAACTGTATTTTCGAGAATTTAAAAAAATGATGATTATGAAATTGCTAATTTTTAAATGTATTTTTTGTTGAAGATAAAAAAAAAAAAATTATGCTATTTGTAATAAAAAAAAATTATTGTAAATTTATTAGTCCTCTTTCATTGAAACATAATTACAAGAATTCATCAAAGCTAAATGTCTACGATAATTTTTCTAATAGCTTTGAGAATTATTGAAGAAATCTAAACTATATTCTTGACTTTCAAATGCCATCCTTTTAAATATTTTGATCTATGTAGATGATTTTCTTATAGTAAAAACTCTACTTTGGCCAAGTATTATTCTGTTGTTCAAATTTGTTACCTTGTCCCCATGTATCACATTGTATGTCATACCAAAATCTCATTTTAGCAACCAGGATAAATCACCCTATCTCGTAGAGGTTGATTGACTTACTACAATTTATGATGAGTTGTCATATCTCAAACTCAACCTAACTTAATTGTGATCAGGTAATAAAGTAAAAAGAAACTCTTGATTTCTATCTTCTTAACCAGTGTACGTACTCCAAGTGTGCAATTTAAATTTGATGAAATTGCAAGTTTCATAATGTGCCTATGTAATGTTCAGCATTTTGGAATTTTCGATAATGCCCATATATATCGACCAAAACGGCATAAATTGCACCACTCTGATGTCCCCTGCTTTTCAAATTCTCAAAAATATTCTTCATGGCATCCCATTTCCCTTGCTCTCCTAGGCGAAATGGGTAAGAATGGCCTCCACTTCCACACCATTTTCTAAATAGAGTTTAATGTAAAAGAAAATAAAAGAAAAAAAAATTAGGATCTTCTCCAAACTCTACGGAGAGTTTGGAGAGTTTGGACAAACACTCTATTGTAATAATAATAATAATAATAATAATAATAATAATAATAATAATAATAATACGATGTTCTCCAAATTCTCTATTGTAAAATAATAATAAAAATAAAAAATAAATTAATAAATACTATGTTCTCCAAACTCTACAAACAATTTGGAGAATTCTCTAAACTCTCCGAATAGTTTGGAAAGTTTGGCCAAAGTCTCGAACTCTCCAAAATGTTTGCAGAGTTTGGACAAACTCTCCAAGCAGTTTAAATCGAGCATTAAGTTTTGCTAATTTTATTGTAGATGCTAGCAAAAAAAAAAAATTGCTGGGAAGTGTGCACACACAAAGTGTGGACTCCGCACTGTGCGGAGTTGCTTCACTCTCCAAACTGTTTGGAGAGTTCAGATCCAAACTGAGCTCCAAACCCTCTCCAAAACAACTTGGAGAGGCCTAGATTTTTTTTTTTAATCCATTAGTATCAAACTCTCCAAACAGTTTGGAGAGGCATAGATTTTTTAAATTTTTTTTAATCCATTTGTATGCTCTCCAAACTATTTGGATAGAGTAACTCTGCACATTTTGTGCGGAAAAACTTCGCACTTTGCTCGGAGCAAAGTGCCAAGCAAAGTGCGGAGTTGCTCCACTCTCCAAACTGTGTGGAGAGCTCGGATCCAAACTGAGTTCCAAACTTTCAAAGTAGCTCATGACATAAACAATTAATAATAAATAATAATTTAGTAAATAATAATTTCAATCCAAAAGAAAACAAAAGGAAAAAAATATAAAAGAAAAGGAAAAAAATTTACTCCGTACACTGTACGGAGCAAATGCTCCCATGCTTGCTCCGCATAGTGTAGAGTGGCCCCGCACGCCTGTGCGGAGCAATCCAACAAGTGCTCTGCACTATGCGGAGCAACTCTAACAAGTGTTCCACACTATGCGGAGTATTTCCTTCCTTTT
The DNA here is from genome assembly GCF_002742605.1 of Olea europaea var. sylvestris. Classification (NCBI taxonomy): domain Eukaryota; kingdom Viridiplantae; phylum Streptophyta; class Magnoliopsida; order Lamiales; family Oleaceae; genus Olea; species Olea europaea. Next base: position 549,658 of record NC_036256.1, on the reverse strand, counting down.
TTTCCCTTTTGTTTTAATTTAAATTTTTATTTACTAAATTAGTAATTTTTAATTGTTTAATAATTGTTTTACTGAGTAATCAAATAATTTGAACCACATATTAACCAATTTTTTGGTTTTGCAGTCTTAATCATAACAAATTCCTCCGCACTTAACCATAGCAAAATTGCTTCGCATAGTGTGGAGCATTCTAGTTAGTGCTTCGCACTGTGCGAAGCATTTGTTTTTTTTTATAACTAAACTATTCTTTTGTTAATTACGTAAAATTATACTTTTATTTCTTCTTAATCTCATTAGTCATTATTTTATTTTATTTTTATTTCAATCCACCATTTAGCACTTTACATCTTAATAATAAAATTCATTTTTAACCAAATCTAGCAAACGTATCTAAAAAATAATCCCGGAAGAGTGTTTTGTCGTTTTCGAATTTTTTTCTGAAAAAAAACAACCAATAAACAAATTAAAACACAATAAAGATTGACAAACTAAAAATTACAGATAAACTAAACATAATTATTATATAAAAAAACTACAAATTTAGTTTGTTCAAACTGCTAAGAAAAAAATTAGTAAACTGATTTCTCCGAAGTGTGCAGAGACTTCTGAACTCATGTGCCATCTCTCCGTACCACCTGTTTTTTTTTTCGAACAAAATCTGATTAAAACAAATACAAGCACCAAAAAAGCATAAACATTACTAAATATCAATCTGATAAATTGAGAGTCCTTAAATGTCCATCAGAATGAACTACAGAACGAGGTTGTACTTCGTGCATCAGATTTTTCAGTTGAGGATTCTTAATGCACGTCTGCTTTATCTTTCTTTCACAAGCTCGTCTATTCTTAAACCAATCACCAACATTTTTTTCAGAAATAACAGGATTATGTAGCGATAAAGTTGATACTATATGTAGAATTTATGCATTATTTGGACTTTTATTTCATCCATCAAATATGTATCGAAGAAAGTTAACCTCTATAGATGTAGCTATACAGTAAGCAGCATATACGGTAAGTTGCAAATACGATAGGCGGTATATACGGTAAGCTGCAAATACGGTAGGCTACAAATATAGTAGGTAGCATATACGGTAAGCTCTATATACGATAAGCTGCATATATGGATTTATAATTTGTTATAAATATATAAAATTTATTTAATATTGAATTTCTTAAATATTAAATGTTGTAATTCAATATTGTTTCTTTTTTTATAATTGTATTTTTGAGAATAAAAAAAATTGTTATGAAATTGCTAATTTTTAAATGCGTTATTTTTGTTGAAGATAAAAATAATTTTTTTATGTTATTTGTAAAAAAAAATTTATTATAATTTTATTAGCATAATAAGAAGATTTATTATGCATTTTTATTTTTTGCATTTTGTGAATAATTTTGTTTATAGTGATTGACAAATATTCTTCCATACACGCATCATGCCATCAACATTAAAAAAATAATAATAATTTTAGTTTTTATAAATTTCATGAGACAAAAAAAAAACTTTCCTGAAAAACTTTCCGCACTGTGCAGAGAGATACATATGGCACTCTCTTCGCACTGTGCGGAGAGAAAAACCAAAATCTACACACTTTGCAGAGAGACGGTTTGCAAATTATAAATCGACGTATATGTATTATACTGGATTTTGCCATTGTCCTCTTACTTACTCTCATGCTATAGATCACAATAATGCTGAATTTTTGTCCTTTAGAGCATCCATGATTTTCTAAGACCCTTCAATGTGCTTTTTTTTAGAAAACTTTAACAAATCAACAGCAAAAGAAAAAAGAATTATTCCCCAGTAAATGATCAATTCTATGTGCAAAATTATATGAACTATATGAGATTGAAAAGAAATATGATTGATAGGATTGAAAGTTCCCCTTTATTTGTCATTGAGCTTATTGATTTTAACTGGGTGGGTGTCTTATGTATCATTTTGGCACGTAATTAAACAATTAAGTTAGCTCCTGTCTATGGAACTATTTTGTTACCTTAGTACGCAACCTTTCGTGAATATTTGAATATTAGACTATATTCATCAATTCTACTATTTAGAAATTGTTGTACCTGAAAATAAGGAGTATGGTTGGCTAGTATGGTCACTGAAAATAAGGAGCAAAAATCAGGATAGACGTGAGCTAAAGAAGAGAAAGAAAGAAGGGAAAAAAGAAATTCAACAGTGAAAAGTAGGAAAAATATATAGATAAAAATGACGTCATTTTCTTTTCTCTTGTACAGTAAATTGGGATTCATTTACTGTTTCTTCAACAGTGGTAACCCGTTGAACTTTTTAATAGAAGTTAGATAATATAATTAATTTTATTTTACCATATTTTTCCCATTAATTTCACCTCATTCCCACCCATTATTTTCCCACTCACAGTAATAGTTTTTTTCCTCTGTAAAATCTATTCACAGTCCTATGAACGTCAATTGCCATTGCTAACACCACTTTTCGCCATCTACAATCGAAGAAATCACCTTCCGAAGAGACCCTACCTTCAATTGGCCCCAAAACACCATTGTGGAGCCCAAAATCTACAAGAAAGTCTTCTAAATTGAGACGTGTTGCATGTACAGAATTGCACAGATAAGACACAATAGCAGGAGGGGTGGGTGATTTTTCTGCATTTTGTTATCATCATAGGGGGCTGCAAAATGTGAGATTTCTAGCCAGTTTTTCTGTGAAAATAGTGTTCTACATACATAATTTTTGTTCTAAATTAGTGAATTAGAATCTTAAAAAACCTTGAATTCGAGCGACGTCAATAGGATCCACATGAGACAGACTTACACTCATGGCATTGCCATCCCATTCCGCCACTACTCCAGCCATGAGTCTTCAACAATTGGACCAGAACCTACTTCTTCTTGTGCGCTTTTGTGCTTTTGCATCGGTGGTTTATTGTAGCTAGGTAGTGGATCTACGATGTGTTGAAGCTAAATGTCATGGTTGTGGTGTTGACGATTGTCTGATAGGTGGTGGTGATGATGGTGGTGGTGGTGGTGGTAATTGTAGATTCAAGGTGCAAATGGAGCTGGTAGTGGGTTTAAGGTAGATGAGGTGGTGGTTGTGATTGTGGATTTGAGGTAGTGGCCAACTTGGATGGTGACGAAGATGGTGTCATTATACCTGTAGCAGATTAGTTCGGTGGTTTGGAGGTTGCGATGGTGGTTGTGTATTGCAGGTGTAGATGTAAGTGTTGGTGGTGGTGGGTTCGAGGCGGAGGTAGTTGTTGTCATGGGTTTGAAGTGATGTCGGCCATTTGAGAAGTGTCAACGGTGATGGAGTGGCTTGGGGGTGAAAGGAAGAGTGATCATGACCAATTGATTTATTAATTTGTGGCCAATAAGGAATTTGTTACCTATAAAGCGTATAATTAAATATGTAAATTGTGGCCTACAAATTATGTCTTTATGACTGTGACTTTCGATTTTAATTTGATTAATACGTAATTATGACTTGTTTAATTGCATTATAGATCACAAAATTTTATTAGATTTCACAAAACATGACCACTTAATTTTTGAAAAAAAAATAAAAAAAAAAAATCCAAGATTTTGGAGCAGAGAAGACTATCCCGAGAGATAAAAAGTGGAAGGTAAGAGAAACAATTATCTTTAATGACTAAATGATATATATTAGGATATGATATTGTCAATTAAATATTCTAATTTAGAATAATTTTCCTAAATTTCATTTACAGTAATATCTTAAAATATATAATATATTAATATAATTTATCACTTGATTTTTTAAATATTTTTGTAAGTTCATTAAAGGCGAAGTTATGTATTTAAAGTATTGTATTCATGAATTTCCCCCGTTATAAAGCCTTTTTGCTATAATATCCATAAAGGGAATCAATGAAAATATTGAAAAATAGAAGGGGGGGGGGGTCGAGGGGGTTAGAGCAGTTGTGAAAGTTGAATCTTGCAAAAAAAAAAATAATAATAATAAAAAAAAATATATTATCTAGATAATAGCGATTATATTCGCACCAGATTTTTTGTTAAATACGCCATTTTAATTGTAATTAAGGTCTACAATTTTTGTTCATTTTAGTTTTTATATTCTCAATTTTTTCACAGCATTCCCATCTTTAACCTTCAGTAATTAATATATCTTGTCTTTAATAACACTTTATGTTCAAATAATGGGTTACGTGAGGAAAATATTTGGTCAAACATTTGTATTTGTTGTTTGTCTTGTTTATTTAGAAATACGAATGATTATTTATCTTTTTACAAACTTCAAATGAATTATTTTGACGGTTTACAAACTCCGAGATGTGTTAATTAACAAAGGTGAGAATAAATACGGCAAAAAAATAAATAAATGCCAGAATGAACATAAAATAATGACATTCGTTACAATTAAAATGTTGTACAATTAACAAAAAATTGTAATATGATGTCGGTTTATTAATGACCTTATATGCCCGTGTGTTATTTCTAAAGAAAACAATGTTATGATTTGTCATCATTGTTTTAAAGTTTGATGGTTTGAAAATTATTAGAACACTGGAAGAGCTTCAAAAAACAGTTGATGTCAACGTGCAATCCAACATTTAACCAATTAAATTTCTGTTTATATGACTTATCGTTATATATGGTAAAATATCAAATTTTCATTGCTACAATATTTCATTTAGTCCCACTCATTCTTAAACCTTAATTTTTAATTATAATTGTATAATTAATTTTAATTAAAGAAAAGTATTCAAGTCTCCATTAAATCATGGCATGATTATCAAAGAAACTTGTCACTTTTTAAATTTCGAACAACAATTCAAGCTGAAAAGAAAATTTTAACTTGGTAAAGATTTAGACAATTTTGAATCATCAAAAACAAGTATACAATAATAAATTTATTTTCCTTTTAAATCCCAATAATTAATGATCTTTAAAACTATCTCCACCCACCATTTATTACACCACCTAATGTACACATATACATACATGTATACACAAATATTATAAGGGAGGAGAGGTTCAATGGAGAGAGGAGGGGGGGGGGGGGGGGGAGAGAGAGGCGAGAGAGAGAGAGATTGATCGGTGGGGTTGAAGAAGGATTTGATCGAGAGAGAGGACTTTTTTGACAGGCGGGGTGATGGAAGATTTGAACCTTTTTTCTGCATTTTGCTGTAAAAATGTACCTACCTAAACACACAGTCTCTCTCTAGAAACCTCCCTGTCATTCACTAATTGTGTGTATGCACGTCTCCTTCTCTCTATATTTATAGACACAGAAATATAGATAAAATATATAGTCACAGCAAATCAAAGGAGGGCCAGCTGAGACTTCGCAACTGCAAAATCCCATTTTAATAGAAATTACTGTTTTACAATTTTCTTAGAAGAAACAGAGTAAATGTCTCTCTTATCTCTCTCAATCTTAAACAAACTCAACTTCTCATATTTATGCTTATATATGTACGTAGCTTCTATTCAGATTTTTGGGTTGATCTGACTCATCCTTAAAATTTTGCAGTGTGAAAAGGAAATTTGCAGTCTTTTCTTAGTAGATTAAAGGGAAAAGTCTAGTTTTGCTCTGTTGATCAAACTTAAAAAAGGTACTCCAGTCCAGTTGTGTATTATTTTTTAATTTTTTTTTCTGGGTGTTTTATTATTATGAATTTTGTTCCATCACATTGAAAATTAAATAATTTAAGGATATTTTTTTTTTTTTTTGTATAATTTATGTTTTCTTTTGGATATTAGATTAAGTTATTTTGAATTAAAGGGTTAGATTAGATCTAGATTGAACCGTGAGGACTGGATTTTGGTGTTTAAGTGATAAAGGGTTAAAAAATGTACAAACTACAGTTGTTAAAACTAAAAAGTTTGTTGGGAATTTTTAAAAATGATGACTTTTTTGTCCTCTTCTTTGTCCCTGAATTATGGGAAGATTCCACAGCTTAAGTCTGAAAAGTTTCACAGTAAAGGAGTATTAACAAAAAGGGAAACTATTCGGGGTATTTGAAAGAGAAGCTAAGGCCAGTTTGACAAGGCTTTTGAAAAGTCAAAACTGCAACTGAGACTCAGACACTGCTTTAAAAAATGTTTGGATAATTTTCAACAAGTGCTTTGTCTGGCTAGAAGAATTTTTTGAATACGTTTTCAATTGTAAAGAACCTTAATTATGTGACATTCTGTATTTGATGCTTTAAGTTGGAACTGGAGTTTTTCGATCATCTTTTTCTTCGATTCTTCAATTCATTTTAGTTGCAATTGATACTATATATTTTTTCGTAGCTAGCAATGCTGATTTTATTTCTGTAAACTCGTATTAGCATAGTACATATTGTCACCAATTGGTGAGATACTTAACTGCAGTCTACACTTATTTCTTTCGTTTTTCCATTGAGCTTATATATGGAGATTAATGGGGGTCGGGGTGTTTGCAAGCTCTAACTCGGCTTTCATTCATGTAAGCAGACTATAAGCCTGGCTAGTGGATGTCTGCTGCACAGCTTTTGAGAATTCTGCAAACTTCTTCGGGTGATGTGAAGTATGAAACCTGGTAAAGCTTCAACCTTCCGTATGAGCTTGAAATTTTACCCTCGACCATTGTCTTTTTTCTGGCGTTGAATGGTTATTTCTATTTGTATTTGTCAAATCTTGAAGTCTGTTGTAGATTAGAAAGAGCATCCATATTTGCATTAGGGACCTACATTTTAGGGAAGTTGAGGTTCTGGTAGTTAAATTACTGTCAATGAGAAGTGAACATTGACCTGCAGATAACGAACCTGTGTTTTACCATTCAACTCTTATCTGTAAGGATGATTCTAAACGATTTGAATACAACGACAGTGTGTTTGACACAGATGAACCGAAGGTGATCATGAAGGAAAATCGGAATGGGATATTATGCCGTTACGATAGTTTTGGGAAGGAGGCAGATACATGGATCTTCACAACTAGAGAAAATTTTCAGTTCAATAATGATCGTGAGGGTGCTACAGATCCCTTGGCTTCTGACATGAAGGATCGAGAACATTTGCCAAATAGTCCAAAGCTAGAATGTTCTTCGAAAGCTAAAGATTTAATCCGTACAAATGAAATTGAATCCAAAAGTTCTGATGTATCATCTGTTGCTGCTTCAGATTTGTCTGAGACAGATCCAAATGTGTATACTGATAAAAATATTGCGGAATGTGAGTTGTCTGAGTTGGTAATAAGCTGTAAAGAGGTAAATTATCACATTGTCAAGGACATATGTATCGATGAATGGATTCCAAAAGAGGAGACAATGGCAGGAGGTGGAGTAGCAGGATCGTGTTTGGAAAATACCGAAGACGTTGCTGTTAATGAATGTGGGATGAAAGAAGAAGAAGATGGCAAATCACTAGTTCCAGTCAAGCCAAAATTTGCCTCGAAAATTTCTTTTGACAAGGATACCACTGGGGAATGTGATCCAAAGGACTCCATCCAGGTAGGTGTAACGACGGTTGGTGCACCTGGCAAGGTCGAATGTGATATTTCAGAAGGGTCTTTCGTAAATAACATGCTTCCCGTGCAAGAATTTGGTACGCGGAGTTTCCTTAGATCTTTCCTCAACTCTTTAAACAGTGAGGAAAAGGAAGCTGCAAAACCACTCGATCAGGTTCGTGTTCCAAAATTTTCATTGATTCCACAATTCAAAATGATGGTCGAGACGTTTCTGTTAAAATCGCTTTCAATTCCGTGAAGTTAATTCTGTCTTTAATTGGTTTCTCAGCAGATTCCTTCTAGAGAGGCGAATAAAAAGGTCCAATCTGGCAACTTATCATACAACAGTAAAATGGAGTCAGAAAGCATTACATTCAACTTCAACTCACCTAAACCTGCAGAAGCTTGCAGCATGAATGAGAGTATTGAAACTGTCAACGAACAATCTATCGAGTCCGAGGATAATCATTTGGACGCTAGCCCGGTTCAATGCGCTATACCCAAGGACAGTGTAGGAAATGTTCGTGAACAACATTTGAAGGATGATAACTACGATAATTCTTCATCCACTTGCAGCAGGTGTAACATGGGCATCGAAAATGTTAAACAATTCCTTGACCACGATGATAGATCTGATAATCAGTCTCTTGGCCAAGTCTTATTCACTGGCCGCAAGGACAAAAGTACCAGAAATGCTCACGATCAAGCCCTTGAGACGATAAATATTTCTAAGCATGGGGATGGAAATCTGAAAGCTCAATGGGATGATGGAGAGGCCAGCTTCTCTGCAGGAGATCATGTTACTTACTCGGGGCCAACACCTTTCTCCGGGAACCTTTCTGTTCGATCTGATAGCAGTGCCGCTACCAGCACCCGATCTTTTGCCTTCCCAGTGTAAACTTTTTTTCTACTAGTTTGGTTTTCCCCATGTTAAGGATGTTTAATGAGTCGCTAACGACATAGTTCTTTTGTCTCCAGATTACAGTACGAATGGAACAACAGCCCTGTAAGAATGGCAAAAGCGGATAGACGACATTTTCGTAAACACAAGGATTGTAGATCTGGCCTTCTTTGCTGTAGATTCTAAATGCTTCAATTTCATTTCTAGGTTAGTCTAGATATACATGAAAACGATCAAATATTTAAGGGTACATGTCGATATTTTTCTTAGGTTGTGTTTGACTTACAATATAGCTTCATGAAGTCATGGTTTGAGGTGTGATTTGAGCTCGTGCGAGGTTTAGATATGCTTCATGAAGTCATGGTTTGAGGTGTGATTTGAGCTCCTGCGAGGTTTAGATATCATCTATTTACAAGTTTTCTTTTGATTTATATACCACATTTATTCATCTGTTATATTATTTTTTGGGGATTATTGAATTTTGGAGTTTTATTTTAAATATTCAACCTTGTTAAAATGAGTAATCCAAATCTTTATAGAATTTTGCTACAGGCCACTCAAATGGCAAAGTGGGCCGGGGCTGATTATTTTTAAAAAAATTCACACACCCCCGCATGTGAGTGATCTATATAGCCCTGTTTTGTACGCATCTCTCATCTTTATATGTTGATTATTATATTTGTATTTTTACTGGCATGAGATTTTACCTGTCGTGTTCATGCAGTAAGGTGGTTAGTTTGAGAACCAATTCAACCGTCCATTGGAGCTATTTTCTGAATTACATAAAAATAATAAATTAAAATAAAAAATGAATGGATTCATGAAATATATATATCAGAGGTGGTCCTGAGGGTGCGCGAGTTGAGGGACCGCACAGAGCCTCAGCATTATAGGGGCATCAATTTTTTTTAGTGTATATATGTGTAGAAGTATATATTTATAATGTTTTTATTAATTTTAAAATTTAAAATTTTTATTATATTAAGTTAAAGGGCACAATATTTATGAAAATAGAGTAAAAAAATTATATTATGTTTATATTCGTTTAATTTAACATATATGGAAAAAATATTATAAACTATATATTTTACTAGTCCTAATCTCCAGTTAACTTCATTAATCAACTGCCAACCTAAGAAGACAATAAGCAGCTCAAAATTCAAATGATTGAAGTGGAGAGTACAGAGCTAACACTAGATTCCCTTTTATCGTATCCCTCTTTTTCATCATTTAACCCACGAGTAATAGTCAATTAAAGAATAGAAGAAACACTATCGTCAATCTTTGTAACTTACTCTACAATAGTTCAATCTATTATTGGAGCCAGTTGGACACTTGTTAATTGCTATTTCATGATGTTTTATTTTATTATTATTATTATTATTATTATTATTATTATTATTATTATTATTATTATTATTATTATTATTATTATGTTCTAGAAGGGTAAGTTTTTGTTGGATGATAAATAATAGGTGATTATATTCAATTTTTGTGATTTTTTTTTTTTACCAAAAGAAACAAAAACAGCTTTGATTTATTGATTTATTTGAGAAGATTTGATTGCTTTTTGAATATATTTATTGCTATTGATAATTTAGTTATTGTAGCATCTATCGAAAGTTCTTCAAAATTAAAGTTATTAAAATCTTATTTGTGACCACTCATGTGACAAGAACAATTGAATGAGCTAGTTTTGACATCTATTGAAAAAGATTTGCCAAAACATAATGGTTACGAAAATATTAGTGAGTTTACTTCTAAAAATGCAAGAACAAATATTTTTACACGATTTGTTGCATTTCAAGATTTACACGTGGTATTTGCTATTTTTGATTTCAAAGTTTACTCATGTGAAATTGTTAGTTTAGTAGGTTGAACGGTTTCATAAACAAAATTTTAAATTTCATATTTTGCGATGAAATAATGTTATTGAAATATCTTTCATCATATATTTTTTATTACATGAAAGGGATACCATTTAAAATGTCGCACAGGGCATCAAAAATTTTAGGACCGGCCCTGTATATATATATATATATATATAACCCACCCCAACCTCATAAAATTAGCAATCATGTTATATGTACAGAGATTTTTGTCAGATTACGTTTCAGCAGTACAAATAAATTAATTATAAAACTAATAAAATAGAAAATTAGAGGGAAAAAGTTATCTGTCTTTATTTAAGCCAACTAATTTTTGTGCTAATGAATAATGATTAAGTGATGACAGAAGTAGAATTAGCAGGTACAACAAATGGTAGGCCTTAATATCCATCTGTATATATGTTTATTTATTCTTAATTTTTTTAATGACCGTAGGTGTCTGGACCAGTTTACGCGCACCTCGAGTAATCCCACGGGGTCCTGAAATTTACAGTCGATTACTTATCTAAGTGGTCCTGAGAGGACTTAAACTGGTGACCATTGGAGAACAAACACAAAGCTTGACCACTCCCTCTGTACATATTTCAAAGGAACTTATTATAATTTTGGAACCTTCCCTCCAATATTTAGGTCATACATAAGACATATGCCGGCAAAATCATGTTTCCTTATTCGCCTCAATCCATAATAAATATTTGTGATTATGGCGATAATTAGTCGAGGAACTGATTCGTTATTAGGGCAATAACTTATCCGTTATTTATATATCCTTTTCGGTTTTCATTTAATTGTCATGTCGTTTCTTGTCAAAAAATAATGATACAAGTTATATCTCTGCCTACAATGCTGGCCACGCTGCAGCCAACTAAGAAAAATGTGAAACAAGATTAGTACTCCACTTCGCATCACCTCTTCCACATGCCTCTTTTGAGGCAATTAGATCATGCCTTTAGATACTTCGCATGAAATATTATTGCTACCCTAGACGATGCATTGATACTTCTCTGCTGCCACCTATGTCCAAGTTGATGGACATGCTACATGCCTTTTTTAGCATATATTCAAGCTATGAGAATCACATGCCAATGATGACTATGGATTAACACAATTGAACATGACAAGTGAATCATTAAAATAAGTTCATGTGTAAAGCGTGGAGGAGGTCTTTTCTACCTATATATACTTAGCTTTGTCTCATTCACGGGTAAGTAATCTACAATCCTACACCAATATACTTCTATTTATTGTGTTTCTCTCACACTCAATATTCATCATCGTCTGACTTGAAGATAAGAGTGCATATAACCATCGCACCCATTGAAGCTGAGATTTGTGCAGTCTAAAATGGTTTTCAATTCTGAATGTAACATACACATGGATAGAAGAGAAGTTGAGATTTTTTTACGGCAAAATCTCTTTGAAATTACTTTAAAGACATACAGTCTAGTATATTATTTGATTTCTTATAAAAAATTTTAGGCAAATATAGCACAAGCACAAGAATATTTCACGTAGATGCAAAAATGAAACTTCAAAAAAATTTCATTTGTTATACTGCTGTTGCTCTTCCAAGTAAATAAAATAAAAATTCAATTTCAATAATTGCATTTCATAAGCTATAGGGATAATTGCAGCAAAAGTCCAAAGCTTTTGAAACACTAACAGACATTCTTCAAAGCTTTGATCTGTTGCAGTTGTCATTCACAACCTTTTCAAACGTTGTAGGTGAAATCATTTTGAAGAATATCTGTTAGTATTTCAAATTTCTGAGATTTTTGCAATTATCCCTAAACGTTATAGAAAAGGGATGAACTTTGCAAAGGCATGAGTTGTACCCCAGCATCAGATGCCGATACCCCATCAGAAATATTATTCAAAAGGAAATAAATGTCAGTGAGACTTTGAATAATATTTTTCAAACACGTAATTTTGAGATTTTCGCACACGTGTGGACACGTACATAGTTCGTTGGGCCATATATTGTACATGACGAAAGCTTGCAGCTTTCTTTTTCTCAATTTCCCCAAAAAAACAATCTTAAATAATTCTGTGTAAATGCAATATATAATGCCACCCCTTCTCGCCCTTCGTCTCTCTCTCTCTCTCTCTCGATCTCGACATTTCTATCTCTCTTACCAAGACAAAGACAACCTTAAACACCTAAACCAGTAATTTCTCATAATTTACTCAGGATCTTGAAATAATCATGGCTGTTTTTGCAGCGTATTTTCTGATTTTTCTAGGCATGACTCTTCATTCTGGTAAGTTCTTGCTTTTTCTGATTTTTTGGTGTCCCATTTAGGGGTTTTCATAGTTTCCCGCTTTGAGTTCATAGTTTCATAGAAAACCTTGTTTTCTGGGGCTTAGAAAGATGTTTGGTTGGGCTTAAGTCAAAAGTAATCGAATTGATTTGTTTGCTTTTCGATTATTTTCCAGATGCTACTTATTGTATATGTAATGATGGATTGAGCGATCCTGTTCTTCAGAAGAATATAGACTATGCCTGTGGTGCTGGTGCTGATTGTAATCCAATTCTTCAGAACGGACCTTGTTACCAACCAAACACGGTAAAAGACCACTGTAATTATGCAGTAAATAGCTATTACCAGACGAAAGGCCAAAGTGCTGGGAGTTGTAATTTCTCAAACACAACTACTGTTACTCAGAATGCCCCTTGTAAGTATGCGAAGGAAGACAAAGAAGATAGAATACTGTTCGTTAATATCGCGCCAAATTGTGCATTAGAATGGTTTTTACTTGTTTGTGAAATACTTACTTTTTCTCTCTTTTTGATCATTTACAGCAGCAGCTCCCGGTTGTGTGTATCCATCTAGTCCCAGGTGTGTAAAATCGTTTATGCAAGATTTTTGAGAAGTGAAAAGTTATTTTGAATATATTTGGATAATTTTTATGAAAGTTGTTTGTGGTGGTGTTTTAGGGAAATTGGTTTAAAGTAGCTTTGTAAGAGTGTGTAAAATTGGATGAAAATCGATATTTTCAAAATCACTTTTGTATCATCATTTTCACCCTGTTGCACTAAATCGAAATTCTGCTCCAAATTCACTTGCCTCTTACAAATGTAAAATATATATATATAAATTTACATTTTTTTAATATTTTCTGTCAGAAAATGCAAATTTTATCTCTTTTGCATTTTTTTTTTTTGGTTTTCGACTACTTTGGACCACCATTAGATATGTTATATAGAATTTATTGAAGTGAAAGTTTTGCCAAAAATGGATCTTTAATCCCTAGAAAAATTCCATATTGTAAGATTTTTCCATTAGAAATTGAATCTTATACTTGCCAAAATGTTTTTTTTTTTAACACTTATTTTTGAATGATGGGGAAGGAAGGAGGTAGTACGGGAAGCGTATGGGTCTCGAGTCTTGCAAAATGAAAATATTTTTAAACTCGACCAGGACATTAACCTAGAAAAATAAATAATGAAAGTATAATCGAGGTTGAACTCCACTAATGGACTTGTTTTGCAATGGGTTTTGATCGTTTAGCCGGTTCACAATATTTCTAATCGAACTAATCGCGGCACGCATTGGAAGCTTCTAGCCATACGTCTTCCTGAATTTACCAGTAGGTTTGGGTGATGTTAGATTCCATAATTATAAAAATACGTTGCTATTATAATTATTTATTAATATGAGTTTGAGAGGCACGATGAAATGGACTACCATTAGTTTGTTAGCTTCAAGTAAAAAAAGCCGAAATCATTTTATGAATGGAAAAAGGGTGGTGGGCCCTACTTAAATAAAAATTATTTGTTTCAAGCCCAGCTCCTAATCATCAAAATGCAATTATACTTAAATGAGCTGTCATGAAGTTGATGTGTAATTGTATGCGACTTTTGGGTTTACATAGTTGATTTTAAATTTGTTGATAAAACAGACTTGGTTATTGTATTCAATTAATTTCGCTTTTCTTTAATTTTTGTAGTAATAACGGACCAAGTCCGACCCCAACCCCAACCCCGACGCCACTCACACCTGGAGGAAATCCAAACACGAGCGGCGGCCCCACAATTCCATTTCCCGGGTCAAATACACCTCCCGTATCCAATCTTGCACCAAACGGAATTGGCTTCGACAACGACAATGGTACTAGTGTGACACTGAATCGTAGCACTACCTTAATTATGTCCACTCTAATTCTTTTGATTTCAGGCTTGATGTCTACGAGGATCTAATCTCACGCTTAGTAAATAAAACAGAATAGCTTATGACAAAAAAAAAGTTTAAACGTCTTTTTTTCTTTCTTAATATACAGATGTATCAGAATTTTTTGTTCAATTATATTAATTGTTGTGATTTTGTAGTTTTGCCTAAGTCGAGAATGCTTGAGGCTGACATTTAGGACTAATTTTGCATGACGTTGGAAAGATAGTGACTTGTGAACAAAACATTTGGACGAATGAAGTATTTTCTACGCTACTACTTTGTCATACTCTCGTTAGATGTATATTAAATTAGACAAAATGAAAGACGAGATAAATATAGATAAGATTTACTTATTTGACTTGTCAAATATTGTAGAATGAAGCTTTAGCCTAATTTTCTTGAGAAACCAGTTAAGCTGATTGGCCAAAGTTAGCATGAAGGAAAACAATTTACACATGCCTCACCGGCCTACGAACCCCGAAATTATTAAATCCGTTTTGGTTTACCAGTCAATGCTAAGTTTGCAGGACACCGTGGGCGGACCTTGGGCCAAGGAAATTGTTTCGGATCGTGAGCATATTCCTTAGTATCATTACCTCCATTACAATTATAATTTATTTTTTCTTTTTTTTAATCAATCCCACATTTTTTAAAAAAATAATATTATATGTAATCTCAATTTTTTTCTTTTTTTCTTTTTAATCTCATATTCTTCAAAAAAATTTATTTCAACCATTAAAATTTCAAATAATGAGAACCAAACGAAAACTTAATTTCCTTCTAAAAATTTCACAAGAATGAAATTTAGCCCCATGTGGACTCTCTTTATTTTAAAAGCCTTTATTTTTCATATTTATTTTTAATTGCACGTTCATATAATAAAATATTTTATACATAAATTCAAAAATTTTCCTTTCTTTTAATCATATATATATATATATATATATATATATATATTTTTTAAATCACTGTTTAAAATATTATTTTAATGACAATCAAACAGGGACTTAATGTTTGCAACACTCTTTTTGTTGACAATCAAACCATTATCAACCTTTTTAGTAATTATCAACTTTTTTAGTAATAGCTCTTTGAAAAAGGTTTTCAGGCAAAAACTCTATTCGTAAATGTTTATTCTACAGTAGTTGTGCTAAACATACTCTTATTTGATTAATACGTGAATATTTGATGCCCAAAAATCGATATTCTAGCAATAAGTATTTTGGAATACTAATTATATTTTACATATTTCCACATAATTATAAGTGAGATTTCTCATCTCAATTGGTGAGATCATGAAACGATAATAATTCAAATTCCGAATTTTCAAACAAGAGTGCGGGTCAAAACGGATCTTGGACTGGCCCTCGGTCCAGTCCCGTTTAGATTGGGGGCACTTCTTCACGGCTAAAAGATTTGGTCAAACTGAAAGAGAATTCAATCGGGGCACTTCTTCATGACTTCATGATTTAAAAATGTTCGATTCAATTTTATAAATGGTCACTAAAGTTTGATTAAAATTTCAAATTGACCCTTAAATTTTTTTAATATATTTAGTTACTAAAGTAATTAATTAAAATTAACGAAAGTATTTTTTTAATCCATATGTCTTATAAAAATATGCAATGATATTTTGTTCGCATTTTTCTAAGGCCCCAAATTAGTGGACTATAGTGATTAGTGAATGATTTTCATTCACAATTACCAGCAAATGTGGGCCCCAGCGTTTTACTCCAATTCTATTTTCTAAAGACAGATTTAACACTCTCTTTATGGGCATTATTTGACTTTCTTTGTTTCCACTTTCTTCACTTAAAAAACGGCATTGATGTTGCGTAATTAATGTATATGGCAGAGAATCTCATCCGTTTGATTCTAAGTATCCCACAAACAGATTCCCATCCCAGCACACCATTTCATATGCATTAATATTACTTATAAGCAACTTAGTCAAAAGTTCCCATTCTCCCAATTAAACCACAGAGTGAAATTGCAGGTGGAGGGACAAGTTTTGGAGCAATTCTTGTTGCTTTTGATTTGGTAAATGTTCTATCTTTTTCTTTCATTATGATGACATGAACAAATAGTTTTCTGGGCAATTTTTATTTACTGCTTCAGTATCTGTTTTCTATTTCGATATGAAATTTGGATTTTATATTGTGAATTATGTTTACTTCTTCATATAACGTTGAATAGGTGGATCTTGAGTCCAGAGAACAAGTAAACAGTATAATTAGGCTCCATGAAATCGAACATTTCGAATGGAATAGCGAAAATGGAGTTTGACCTAAGTAACTGACTCCAAATTTATTGAGAAAATAGCTTGGTTAGTGTTTAATCAAGATAGTCTATTCTTGCTTTGTACTTTGACTCGTTAAAGGATGGATATCGTTTGATTTTTTTATTTCTGACCAAATTATCTTATACCATTTTTGATATTTCTTCGATCTGATAGGATTTTGTCGAGTGATTTAAAGATGTATCTGGTGGAGAGTAAAGGAGGTGCAATAGGATGTATGCTCCTTTCTTTATTATTCTTAGGAACATGGCCTGCAGTTTTGACGCTTCTGGAAAGGCGCGGTCGACTTCCTCAGCATACTTATCTTGATTATACGTTGACAAATCTTTTAGCTGCTGTTATCATTGCTTTTACATTTGGTGAAATTGGAAATAGTACAATTCAGAAGCCAAATTTCCTAAATCAGCTTTCTCAGGTTGGTTTTCTTGTGAACTTGAGTAATTTATAATCCTAACAATTGCAAATTTTATTGTGTTTTCGACAAATTATTGTAGGATAACTTTCCTAGTGTTTTGTTTGCGATGGCTGGAGGGGTTGTCCTCAGCCTCGGAAATCTGGCAACTCAATATGCTTGGGCATTTGTCGGTTTGTCAGTGACCGAGGTTGTCACTTCGAGCATAACTGTTGTCATAGGTATTACTATTTCTTATATATTGATGGCAAGTTTCGTAGGGACATAGCATTGAAGTTTTACGTGCTGCTCGTCTTGTAACAGGGACAACCTTAAACTACTACTTAGACGACAAAATTAACAGAGCCGAGATTCTATTTCCTGGTGTGGGATGCTTTCTGATTGCTGTTTGTTTTGGTTCTGCTGTGCATGCATCCAATGCTGCAGATAATAAAGCAAAACTCACTAGTTTCTCCAAAGATAACGCAGCGTAATAGTCATGCTATAGAACATAAAGCTGGACAACTTGTTTGTTTTTGAGGTTTATTTATCGATCTTATTGATTTGTAAAATTTTAACCTGAACTTGACCAGGATAAAGGATGCACCTATCTCCAATGAAATGAATGCAAATAGTGCTACGAAGGAAGACTTGGAGAATGGAAATGGTACCAAGGAGAAGGCAAAATTTGGTACAGCAAATTTTCTTATAGAACTCGAGAACAGAAGGGCAATTAAGGTTAGTGAAATCTATACCTTCGTCTCGAGTACTGCATACTTTACATGCAGTTTTGTATTAAAAAGTTACTAAAAGTTTCTTAATTTCCATATCTGTGTTTGCAGGTATTTGGGAAGGGAAGTTTAATCGGTTTAGCCATAACTTTCTTTGCGGGATTCTGTTTTTCTCTGTTCTCACCGGCATTCAACCTGGCGACTAATGATCAGTGGCATACATTAAAATCTGGCGTTCCTCACTTGAGCGTCTATACTGCATTCTTTTATTTCTCAGTATCCTGTTTTGTGATCGCCGTCATTTTAAATATCAGTTTTCTGTATCGTCCCGTTCTAAACTTGCCCAAATCATCGATAAAGGCTTACTTATCGGATTGGAATGGTCGAGGTTGGGCCCTTTTGGCTGGATTTTTGTGCGGGTTTGGGAACGGTCTTCAATTTATGGGAGGTCAAGCTGCTGGATACGCTGCAGCAGATGCAGTTCAGGTTAGTTCGATTGTGCACAAATGGTGATTCTACACCATATTAAAGAACCTCGCCATAAGGTTGAATATGAATGAATTTGATAACTGATACGGATCAAGCATTCAAAGAAGATCGGATGGAATCTAGCCCTAGTTAGAAAATAAGATTTTTTTATTAACTTCTTGTTTAGGTCTAAAACTTGTGTTCTTTTTGCTCCTACCGAAACTCATATAGTCCCTGTTTGGTGTAGCCAGATGTCTTATTTTTAGTAGATTTGATAAAAATTGATAAAATCGATGGTTTAAAAGTTGATCAAAATGGTGAATCTCATGAATATGTGATTAAAATTAATTGTTAACTTTAACTTATATCGTTATCAAATTTTTTAGCCACACTAAATGGGGCCATAGAGTATCTTTTACTTCTTTCTTGGTATGGTTATTTGGTAACTGCATTTGAGTAGGTTCAAAAGACGAATAAACCTTGCAAGAACCACATACCACAAGTATGAGCCATGCTCCTCTAGGTTCTTTAAATTTCCTCATAAAGTATGCTTAGCGGTTGTTTGATAAAACTTTTGGTAGAAGTTTTAGCAGATTCCAATAAAAGTTGTTGGTCCAATGATATATATGTCATTAAAATTAATTGTTGACTTTAAATTTAAATTTTTAGCAACTCTTTAAGCTATACCAAACCAACCCTTAATTTTATTCATTTGTAACTGCAGGCACTTCCACTTGTTAGCACGTTTTGGGGTATACTTCTGTTTGGAGAGTATCGAAGATCATCAAGAAGAACCTATGTACTCCTCGTGGGGATGTTGTCGATGTTTGTTGTGGCTGTTGGTGTCCTTATGGCTTCATCTGGACATCGAAAATAATCTGATTATAGAGAAGAATGTTTGGAGAGTTGCCAAACAGAAACTAGGTTAAGACATAATGACGTACTGATCAATTGCAGAGGAAAATCATTAAAAGAAAGGGAAAAAAAAAAAAAAAAGCAAGTGCAGATGTGGTTGACAAAACCATTCATGGTAGAACGGTTCTGGTTTTAATAATATTGCATGATTTTTCTTGTGTTTCTTCATGGATATATTTGGTCATATATTTATTCTATTGGAAAAGATAAAATGGAAATGGTCAAATAATGCAAT
>NC_036256.1:522760-530191 GCF_002742605.1 Olea europaea var. sylvestris | reverse complement strand
AAAAAAAGCCACCCCCCCCCCCCCCCCCCCCCACAACTAGCTGGAAATTGGACTCTGCAGAAAACTCTGAGGCTCGAAGCTGTACAGAGATTCTACTATAAGTCAAGACGGAGTAGATGACAAAAAGTCCAGTGGAATGGAAAGGCTTCTTGAAGTTGAGTAACAATATTTAATTCGTAAAGCATCAAAAGGGTCAGTGGTAGAGCAATTGACTGCAGACAAGAGGTCACCGATTCGAACGCGATAAGGCCCTGATTAAAAGAATTGACTCCGTGGCCCAATGGATAAGGTCCTGGTCTACGAAACCAGATATTCTGGGTTCGATCCCCAGCAGGGTCGAGTTTTTGAATTCATTTTACCTGTCAATTTTGCTTATACTTATTCGCTTTTGCCGATCGGAGTATTTACAAAGTACACGTAAGCAAGGCAATGAAACCTCAAACACTGCAATCAGAATATCATAATAGTGATTCTGCAATCTGCAGCAGACTGCCACTGCAAAATGAAATGCTACCTTTGCTTCATTTTGATATATACATAGCTTAAGTGAATCAAAGCATTCGTAATACTATGTACCCAACAATCACTATATGGTTAGTCGCTTCTCAGTACGACATCCGACAAAACGTCGAAACTTTCTTCTTTTGTGTAATAGTCGAAAACATGAGAATTAGTTGATTTATACACAGCGTCCCTTCGCAAGAAAGAGTGAAAAAAAATACAAAATCAACTAACCTATTCGAACGGTGTGCCATCACAGTAGGCAAGAAGAGTTGGATATTTTCGACTTTATGTTTGACTGTCTGGTGACTTTCATATTGCCATTACATGAGGCAATAATAGTTGGAAATCACGACTCTATGTTTGAGCGGCTCAAATCACTGTACTTTTTTTGAGAAACAATTATTTTAAGAGGTTAAATTTTTGGAAAAGTAGTTCGTATGTGACCCACAAATTTAATTACTTATCGGAGGATGGT
This sequence comes from Olea europaea var. sylvestris, assembly GCF_002742605.1. Classification (NCBI taxonomy): domain Eukaryota; kingdom Viridiplantae; phylum Streptophyta; class Magnoliopsida; order Lamiales; family Oleaceae; genus Olea; species Olea europaea. Next base: position 529,212 of record NC_036256.1, on the reverse strand, counting down.
TACGTTGATAGGAAGGGTATTTGGACAACTAATAGTGTCAAAAAGGCAGAACTGAAATAATTACCTCGCTCGAATGGAAATAACTTATCATTTTGAATCATACCCTTACAATAAAATATTTTACATGTCAATATAGAATTTTTCCTACATTTTAATCACACATTTTTCAAAAAATCACTATTCCAAAACTTATTTTCCCCAAAAAATTCATTTTGATGGTTTTCAAATAGGGATTATAATAGAAGTGAACAGATTACATGAATGGTATGAATTAGGGTGGAGTTCTTGAGGAAGCTGACGATCTATTTGTTATTTTTGAAAAAAATTGGGACTCTTGCTACATTTTTTTACTTTATTTTTTTTTAGCCCTTGTTTGAGCCCCATTTCTTTTTGGAAAGAATGAGTTTTTGAATAATGTATTGATGAGAAATGTGTAGTTAAAAAATAAAGAAAATTTTTAGATTTACGTGTAATATTATTTTATTGAAGAATGTATGCTTAAAATGATATCAAAACACTGTTGAAAAAATGTATTTTTCCAAAAGAATAAGGCTCAAACAAAGGTTAGTTGTTAGTTGCTTTGTTTTTGCTTATTTTGACAAATTCGTTATTTTAGGTGGCTTTAACCGTCAAACCGGATGGAATGATGAATTTTCTTACTCTTTTGAAAGTTCGAGAATGGATTGTGCTAAGCAAAAATTGACGTTGGAGAGGAAATATTCCCGAAAAGAATGGGAACCTATTTATAATTGGAGTATGTTACTTGTATATAATTCGATATCCATAACGGTGTTCATCCCCCTTGACACTCTTTTATACATAGCATCATCCTTTAAAATTAAGTGTATAGGTTAGAGACTAAGATGCAATTTTTCAAAAGATATAATAAAGCCCCCGGCGAGGATCGAACTCGCGACCTTTCGCTTACGAAGCGAACGCACTACCACTATGCTACGGAGGCGTCTTGGTGGTGGCGTATGCTTTTTTATTATTTAAATTAAACCATCTAAAAACCCTTGACACCCACTCCTCCTCGTAAGCTTATTGCGAGAAACTAGGGTTTACAGAGAAAATACACGAGCATAGAGATGTGTGGAATAGCACTGATTGTCTGTGGAATTAAGATCGACTTATCACTTTTGATCCCAAATTTAACATCTACGTGCCCTCAATTTTCGCAGAACTGCGTAATTTTTCTAACAATATTCAATTTTATTGCAAAATTTGGAATTTGATTTTTGATTTTTATTTTTTCTGTAGCTAATTATATGTTAAAATGCCAGCCTTTGTTTTCAGAGGATGACATAAAAGCAACTCTGCAAAGGAGGGGCCCCGACAGCTTAGGAACGAGAAATATTTTACTTCATCCCAAAATTGGAAAAGATTGCAGTACTTTATCTTCTTCTGTTGAGAATGAAGGGTCAGCAGAAGATGGATTTGGGAGTGAAGTTTTTGGGAAATTGCAATTTATTGGTGCAACATTGCAACTTAGAGGAGTGAATCCTGTTGTTCAGCCGTTGGTTGATGCATCTTGCAATGTCCTAATTTTTAATGGTATGATTATGAACTTTTTTTTTGTCAAATCAATTGGCAATAAATTTTCAATGATCTATTTATGCGATTTTGGATTGTTTTATCAAATATAAGGTTGAAGTTGATATTTTCCTTAGCTTAAAAAGCACTCTGTATCATTTGAAGTTTAATTTCTGCCCGTATACATATTGGTATTCGGACATGTTAGTTAAGTTTCTGCCTGTATACATATTGGTCTTTAGATAAATTAGTTAAATTGAACTTTAAGGGTTGAGAGGATTATATTTTATTTCTTATTTTCATGTATTCTAAAATTGAGTTAATCCATATTTCCAATCAATCATCTAGCTTCCATTGCCAATTGAAATTAAAAACACATTTTCTTCTTTTAATGATTGTGTCTTTTACCCGACATTAACTTGACACGATACTGCATATGCAGACATAAGTGGATATGAACACAAGATTACTAGCTGTTGATTTAAGTGCCAGTTGGATCAAGAATTAGAAGATATTCTTCAATGTTTTATTAATATTCAGAATTAACCATAAAAAACAATAGGCTGTGAAGTGTTTAAATGGATCAGCTAAGTAGAAAAAAATCCCCTAAACCCGCAAAAGACAAAATTATCCCTAACTTAAAGTGCAAGTTATAAAAAAAAAAAAAAAAAACTTCATCATTCTCCTCTGGCTGGAAAAGATTTACCCTTGAATCTCGCACCGCTATTTTATCTGAAGTCTGGTAAATCATTTAGTGAATTCTTCTACATTATATTTGAAATTTTTGGTTTAGTTGTAAGAAAAAAATTTGGGCGCGTAAAAAATTTCTCCACCACTTTTTAGATTCCATTGGCACCGCACAACCTTGAGCATGCTTAGTCCACCTCAACTCATGCCAATTACCCAGCTTCAAAAACTAAACATAATATCTAGTATGTCGCATAAAGAAGTGTTGCCACTAGTGTGCTCATCAACCTGCTTCCAAAGCAATGCCCTGCCTGCTTCACCAACCTGTTTAATGGCTGGTTCCAAGGCAATGAAAGATTTCAAACACCAGCATGCTTCTAGACCTAAAATTCCACCACAAACCTTAACAATTACAGCTGAGTTTGATAAGTTTTCCATCACTGCACGATTTGTGTTCATTTCCTTCCCAAACTCCATTTGATTTCCCCTCCCCCTATATTAACTACCTCAATATACTAATGACAAAAAGGCACCTCTGAATATTTTTTTGGGCATACTTGTCCTTTTCGATAATTGATTTGATTTCTTCATTGACAAGATTACCCACCTGATCCTCTGGGATTTTGAAATTTGCTGTCACTAAGATTGCCTCAAAGTGCTTGGACCATTTGTTTGTATATCTGGACATCAGTTTCCTCATAAAATATTAGTGGATTGTTATAATCTTCTCCTAAATCAGCATCTTGCTTGAGATTGAAAGGAACGAAAGGATAATAATCAGCGTTGGACTCCTTCAACATGACTGATTCCACACAAGTTGCCGTGCCGCCTAGGCCCACATCTCTGTTGTGTCGATCTCATAGCAACTTCTAATGGCACCTAACAATACCTATTCTTGAGCATTCAACTCATCCATATGTTTCTCATACAAATTGGTTTGTTGGTAGATTTGTGTCTTGTCCTTTTAGTATTGAATCTCACCCAGGCGTCACAAACAACATCCAGTCTCTATCAAGAATCTTAGGAATAATTTTGTGCTCTGATACCAACTCATGTAGACAAAAGTGTAAAGAACAATGAACACGAGATCACTAACCGTTGATTCGAACACGAATACTGATTGGATCAAGAGTTTGAAGAAACTCTTCAATGTTTTGTTAATATTCACAATAAAGCATAAAAAATATTTGGAGGGCTGATGGCTTGCTGAATTTGTTTCCGGTATTTCTCATTTGTTGAAAATTATTTACCCTTTTTGTGGGCTTAATGCTATGATTCTAAGGTGAAATATTTGGAGGAATTCATCTCAGCAGTGACAGCAACGACACGGAGGTTCTTATGCAATCTATGGAACAGTGCTGTTCTTGTGTTTCCCATGAAAATAATAGATATTCTTGCCCTTCTGGAGGAAGAATAAATTCTGTTCCAGAACTTCTTTCACAAGTCAAGGGGCCATGGGCTTTGGTTTATTGGCAGGTAACTTTGTGTGGTAAGTTTCTGTCTGTGATGATTTCAAATGATACTGAAATAAGGGATGCTTCATGTTCATTGTATTTGGTTACTCTAACTTAGTTGATTGATGCTTGTAGGATAGTTCAAAAACCTTGTGGTTTGGACGAGATGCGTTTGGGAGGCGGAGTCTTCTAGTACATTGGCCAACACCAGATGATTCTAGGCTTTTGCTATCTTCTGTGTCATCATGTCCTTCCTCGCACCAGAGTTATGGTACATACTTCTCCGTGGACACTTAGTCTTTCCTTTTAGATTTTATTTGTCGCTCATTCTCGAAAGACATATAAATACCATGTAGGGTAAATTAACTTGTCAGTGCTAAGAAGTGACTGTGTGTTGCCTTTTTTCTTAGTTGATATATTGTAGATAAATCTGTCCTCCCTCTCTCTCTCCTTCCATACCCAAGGAACAAGAAGGGTTCCAACTTGAAAAATATAGGACCTTGAATATCAATTCATCCCGGCCAGCAACTGGTATAGTTGGAAAAATGTTGAAATCTCCCGTAGTTTCAACTTTTACCTAAATTCTCTTTCCAAATATAAAAATGGTCTTGAGGATGTTCTTTATTTTGCATATAACTTCCTTGTGGTTCTTGTTCCATCTTAGGAAAAACCCAGAATAATGGATTTGGTGTTTGTCTTAAATTTATTGGTGAAATAATTTATTGATAGTCAAACAAATGATGTTTCTGACCATATTTGAATGAATGTTGCTTCATTGTAAGTTTGAATTATTTTGTACATTTTCTTGTAGCAATTCTTATTGGGCAAAGCTCCTCCAGTTTATGGTGCTTTTTTTTCTGTCCATGTTCTGTGCTTAGTTCATCTGTTTTACAAACACTCCCGTTGCATTCTTTTCCAGATTTTGACGATGAAGGAATGCTTGACTTTAATTTCTGGGAAGAGCTGTCATGTGGTGTATACAGTGTCTCTGTAGGCTCCCCAGACATGGATGAATATCTGATTGGCAAAGTTCAGAAACATGAGTGGACTGATTCTGAGCTAAAAGAACTTATCACATGGGAGAGAACTGCTATACAACCCAAACTTGAGGATTCAAGTGCTTCCTTTGGAAAAGTATCCATCAGCCAAAATGACAGGCTTTCATCTCTTTCGTCTGAATTAGGTCAGCATCAATACCATGAGGCAGTTCAAACAACATGCAGCTTTTTTTATTTTTATTTTTTGGGCTTTGACATTAATGGAATTGTCAAATTTTAGTTGTCTCCACCAACAATTTGATTTCTCTTTTACTAACTTCTGATTATACGAGGTTAAAATTATTTTAATTGCAATTCCACTCTTTTATTTTTCTACAGGGTCTTTACAAATTACGCCTTTGCCTACGTCTCAGAAAGTGCTGATTGCTCTGAGAGAATCTGTAATGCGACGCACCTCCTTATATAAAATATTCAAGGTTTGAACATGATCTTCAATGGATCTGCTGGATTATTCATATGATTGTATCAGAAGTCAAATAAGTATTTATTTTGTTTTCTTAAAAAGTCAAAGATTAAGCTTTTGTACATAGATTTACTTTTAAGGTATTATACAGCACAGTCGAAAGTAGAACGTTATTGAATTTTTTGAAGTAAATTTAACTTGAACTGGCTGCTTTTTGTTAATGAAAACACTCAATTTCCATTTTTCCTTCAGATTCAATTTGGTTCTTCTTTCTTTGTTTTTAAGTAGCTGGCTTGACTATTCTTTCAATTTTTCAATAAATGCCTAGGCTTTTCCAATCGACCATAGACAAGAGAGATATGCTCCAGTGGCAGTTCTTTTTTCTGGGGGTTTGGATTCTATGATTATTGCAGCATTACTGCATCAGTGCATTGATCCTGAATGTAAGTATTCCCATCCATGAAAGTTGGTCTGTTTTTCACTTTGCCCTGATCCTACCTGCTACCAAACAGTGCCTTGTTAGAATTTTGAACTTTAATAGTATAGAGTTATATTTCACTTGGAGAACATCTCTACCTGTTTTAGCTGTTTGATAATTCTTCCTTTGGTAGAAGTTTCATTTAATGCTGTCATCTTTTTCAATTCTGTGACTTGCAGATGAAATTGATCTGCTTAATGTAAGCTTTGATGGCGAGTCTGCTCCTGATAGAATCTCAGCCAGGGCAGGATTGAAAGAACTTCAAAAGAATGCACCATTAAGGAGGTATGCGGTTTAGTTTTTGCTTGAGTCAGATGTTATCACTGTTTAGTATCCCAAGTCAGATAGATTTCAGGGAAGTGCACTAGTTAGTCGTAATTATTCGGTTTGGAGTGTTCTAGGATCATTCAAATGGGTCCCAGTTTCTGATTGAGTTGGGAAGCTTTTAGAAATATTTGCTTTTCTAACTTGCCTTTCCTAGTGTTATTTGCTTCTCAGATCATTGCCGATATTACACAGTACTCCTGATTGTCTTTTTTTACTCATTTGCTGTCATGTTACTCAACCTACCCCACCAGAATGATCATCATCTTTTGCCTTTCCTACATATTTGTGATTTTGCAGATGGAACCTCGTAGAGATTGATGCTGATTTACTGAAGTTGACCTGTGAGACCAAGCGTGTCATGTCACTTATAACTCCAGCAAAAACCTACATGGTACAGTTCTTACCTGAAAAATATGTTTAAGCATTACTTTCTGTGCTCTGAGATGTGGCCAGTGTGCTCATTTTAAGCATTATGAATGCTTAGCAGCTTGCATATCTGGAACAGTACTTCG
>NC_036256.1:503629-518764 GCF_002742605.1 Olea europaea var. sylvestris | reverse complement strand
TTCGAACGGTGTGCCATCACAGTAGGCAAGAAGAGTTGGATATTTTCGACTTTATGTTTGACTGTCTGGTGACTTTCATATTGCCATTACATGAGGCAATAATAGTTGGAAATCACGACTCTATGTTTGAGCGGCTCAAATCACTGTACTTTTTTTGAGAAACAATTATTTTAAGAGGTTAAATTTTTGGAAAAGTAGTTCGTATGTGACCCACAAATTTAATTACTTATCGGAGGATGGTTACGTTGATAGGAAGGGTATTTGGACAACTAATAGTGTCAAAAAGGCAGAACTGAAATAATTACCTCGCTCGAATGGAAATAACTTATCATTTTGAATCATACCCTTACAATAAAATATTTTACATGTCAATATAGAATTTTTCCTACATTTTAATCACACATTTTTCAAAAAATCACTATTCCAAAACTTATTTTCCCCAAAAAATTCATTTTGATGGTTTTCAAATAGGGATTATAATAGAAGTGAACAGATTACATGAATAGTATGAATTAGGGTGGAGTTCTTGAGGAAGCTGACGATCTATTTGTTATTTTTGAAAAAAATTGGGACTCTTGCTACATTTTTTTACTTTATTTTTTTTTAGCCCTTGTTTGAGCCCCATTTCTTTTTGGAAAGAATGAGTTTTTGAATAGTGTATTGATGAGAAATGTGTAGTTAAAAAATAAAGAAAATTTTTAGATTTACGTGTAATATTATTTTATTGAAGAATGTATGCTTAAAATGATATCAAAACACTGTTGAAAAAATGTATTTTTCCAAAAGAATAAGGCTCAAACAAAGGTTAGTTGTTAGTTGCTTTGTTTTTGCTTATTTTGACAAATTCGTTATTTTAGGTGGCTTTAACCGTCAAACCGGATGGAATGATGAATTTTCTTACTCTTTTGAAAGTTCGAGAATGGATTGTGCTAAGCAAAAATTGACGTTGGAGAGGAAATATTCCCGAAAAGAATGGGAACCTATTTATAATTGGAGTATGTTACTTGTATATAATTCGATATCCATAACGGTGTTCATCCCCCTTGACACTCTTTTATACATAGCATCATCCTTTAAAATTAAGTGAATAGGTTAGAGACTAAGATGCAATTTTTCAAAAGATATAATAAAGCCCCCGGCGAGGATCGAACTCGCGACCTTTCGCTTACGAAGCGAACGCACTACCACTATGCTACGGAGGCTTGGTGGTGGCGTATGCTTTTTTATTATTTAAAGTAAACCATCTAAAAACCCTTGACACCCACTCCTCCTTGTAAGCTTATTGCGAGAAACTAGGGTTTACAGAGAAAATACACGAGCATAGAGATGTGTGGAATAGCACTGATTGTCTGTGGAATTAAGATCGACTTATCACTTTTGATCCCAAATTTAACATCTACGTGCCCTCAATTTTCGCAGAACTGCGTAATTTTTCTAACAATATTCAATTTTATTGCAAAATTTGGAATTTGATTTTTGATTTTTATTTTTTCTGTAGCTAATTATATGTTAAAATGCCAGCCTTTGTTTTCAGAGGATGACATAAAAGCAACTCTGCAAAGGAGGGGCCCCGACAGCTTAGGAACGAGAAATATTTTACTTCATCCCAAAATTGGAAAAGATTGCAGTACTTTATCTTCTTCTGTTGAGAATGAAGGGTCAGCAGAAGATGGATTTGGGAGTGAAGTTTTTGGGAAATTGCAATTTATTGGTGCAACATTGCAACTTAGAGGAGTGAATCCTGTTGTTCAGCCGTTGGTTGATGCATCTTGCAATGTCCTAATTTTTAATGGTATGATTATGAACTTTTTTTTTGTCAAATCAATTGGCAATAAATTTTCAATGATCTATTTATGCGATTTTGGATTGTTTTATCAAATATAAGGTTGAAGTTGATATTTTCCTTAGCTTAAAAAGCACTCTGTATCATTTGAAGTTTAATTTCTGCCCGTATACATATTGGTATTCGGACATGTTAGTTAAGTTTCTGCCTGTATACATATTGGTCTTTAGATAAATTAGTTAAATTGAACTTTAAGGGTTGAGAGGATTATATTTTATTTCTTATTTTCATGTATTCTAAAATTGAGTTAATCCATATTTCCAATCAATCATCTAGCTTCCATTGCCAATTGAAATTAAAAACACATTTTCTTCTTTTAATGATTGTGTCTTTTACCCGACATTAACTTGACACGATACTGCATATGCAGACATAAGTGGATATGAACACAAGATTACTAGCTGTTGATTTAAGTGCCAGTTGGATCAAGAATTAGAAGATATTCTTCAATGTTTTATTAATATTCAGAATTAACCATAAAAAACAATAGGCTGTGAAGTGTTTAAATGGATCAGCTAAGTAGAAAAAAATCCCCTAAACCCGCAAAAGACAAAATTATCCCTAACTTAAAGTGCAAGTTATAAAAAAAAAAAAAAAAAAAAAAAAAAACTTCATCATTCTCCTCTGGCTGGAAAAGATTTACCCTTGAATCTCGCACCGCTATTTTATCTGAAGTCTGGTAAATCATTTAGTGAATTCTTCTACATTATATTTGAAATTTTTGGTTTAGTTGTAAGAAAAAAATTTGGGCGCGTAAAAAATTTCTCCACCACTTTTTAGATTCCATTGGCACCGCACAACCTTGAGCATGCTTAGTCCACCTCAACTCATGCCAATTACCCAGCTTCAAAAACTAAACATAATATCTAGTATGTCGCATAAAGAAGTGTTGCCACTAGTGTGCTCATCAACCTGCTTCCAAAGCAATGCCCTGCCTGCTTCACCAACCTGTTTAATGGCTGGTTCCAAGGCAATGAAAGATTTCAAACACCAGCATGCTTCTAGACCTAAAATTCCACCACAAACCTTAACAATTACAGCTGAGTTTGATAAGTTTTCCATCACTGCACGATTTGTGTTCATTTCCTTCCCAAACTCCATTTGATTTCCCCTCCCCCTATATTAACTACCTCAATATACTAATGACAAAAAGGCACCTCTGAATATTTTTTTGGGCATACTTGTCCTTTTCGATAATTGATTTGATTTCTTCATTGACAAGATTACCCACCTGATCCTCTGGGATTTTGAAATTTGCTGTCACTAAGATTGCCTCAAAGTGCTTGGACCATTTGTTTGTATATCTGGACATCAGTTTCCTCATAAAATATTAGTGGATTGTTATAATCTTCTCCTAAATCAGCATCTTGCTTGAGATTGAAAGGAACGAAAGGATAATAATCAGCGTTGGACTCCTTCAACATGACTGATTCCACACAAGTTGCCGTGCCGCCTAGGCCCACATCTCTGTTGTCTCGATCTCATAGCAACTTCTAATGGCACCTAACAATACCTATTCTTGAGCATTCAACTCATCCATATGTTTCTCATACAAATTGGTTTGTTGGTAGATTTGTGTCTTGTCCTTTTAGTATTGAATCTCACCCAGGCGTCACAAACAACATCCAGTCTCTATCAAGAATCTTAGGAATAATTTTGTGCTCTGATACCAACTCATGTAGACAAAAGTGTAAAGAACAATGAACACGAGATCACTAACCGTTGATTCGAACACGAATACTGATTGGATCAAGAGTTTGAAGAAACTCTTCAATGTTTTGTTAATATTCACAATAAAGCATAAAAAATATTTGGAGGGCTGATGGCTTGCTGAATTTGTTTCCGGTATTTCTCATTTGTTGAAAATTATTTACCCTTTTTGTGGGCTTAATGCTATGATTCTAAGGTGAAATATTTGGAGGAATTCATCTCAGCAGTGACAGCAACGACACGGAGGTTCTTATGCAATCTATGGAACAGTGCTGTTCTTGTGTTTCCCATGAAAATAATAGATATTCTTGCCCTTCTGGAGGAAGAATAAATTCTGTTCCAGAACTTCTTTCACAAGTCAAGGGGCCATGGGCTTTGGTTTATTGGCAGGTAACTTTGTGTGGTAAGTTTCTGTCTGTGATGATTTCAAATGATACTGAAATAAGGGATGCTTCATGTTCATTGTATTTGGTTACTCTAACTTAGTTGATTGATGCTTGTAGGATAGTTCAAAAACCTTGTGGTTTGGACGAGATGCGTTTGGGAGGCGGAGTCTTCTAGTACATTGGCCAACACCAGATGATTCTAGGCTTTTGCTATCTTCTGTGTCATCATGTCCTTCCTCGCACCAGAGTTATGGTACATACTTCTCCGTGGACACTTAGTCTTTCCTTTTAGATTTTATTTGTCGCTCATTCTCGAAAGACATATAAATACCATGTAGGGTAAATTAACTTGTCAGTGCTAAGAAGTGACTGTGTGTTGCCTTTTTTCTTAGTTGATATATTGTAGATAAATCTGTCCTCCCTCTCTCTCTCCTTCCATACCCAAGGAACAAGAAGGGTTCCAACTTGAAAAATATAGGACCTTGAATATCAATTCATCCCGGCCAGCAACTGGTATAGTTGGAAAAATGTTGAAATCTCCCGTAGTTTCAACTTTTACCTAAATTCTCTTTCCAAATATAAAAATGGTCTTGAGGATGTTCTTTATTTTGCATATAACTTCCTTGTGGTTCTTGTTCCATCTTAGGAAAAACCCAGAATAATGGATTTGGTGTTTGTCTTAAATTTATTGGTGAAATAATTTATTGATAGTCAAACAAATGATGTTTCTGACCATATTTGAATGAATGTTGCTTCATTGTAAGTTTGAATTATTTTGTACATTTTCTTGTAGCAATTCTTATTGGGCAAAGCTCCTCCAGTTTATGGTGCTTTTTTTTCTGTCCATGTTCTGTGCTTAGTTCATCTGTTTTACAAACACTCCCGTTGCATTCTTTTCCAGATTTTGACGATGAAGGAATGCTTGACTTTAATTTCTGGGAAGAGCTGTCATGTGGTGTATACAGTGTCTCTGTAGGCTCCCCAGACATGGATGAATATCTGATTGGCAAAGTTCAGAAACATGAGTGGACTGATTCTGAGCTAAAAGAACTTATCACATGGGAGAGAACTGCTATACAACCCAAACTTGAGGATTCAAGTGCTTCCTTTGGAAAAGTATCCATCAGCCAAAATGACAGGCTTTCATCTCTTTCGTCTGAATTAGGTCAGCATCAATACCATGAGGCAGTTCAAACAACATGCAGCTTTTTTTATTTTTATTTTTTGGGCTTTGACATTAATGGAATTGTCAAATTTTAGTTGTCTCCACCAACAATTTGATTTCTCTTTTACTAACTTCTGATTATACGAGGTTAAAATTATTTTAATTGCAATTCCACTCTTTTATTTTTCTACAGGGTCTTTACAAATTACGCCTTTGCCTACGTCTCAGAAAGTGCTGATTGCTCTGAGAGAATCTGTAATGCGACGCACCTCCTTATATAAAATATTCAAGGTTTGAACATGATCTTCAATGGATCTGCTGGATTATTCATATGATTGTATCAGAAGTCAAATAAGTATTTATTTTGTTTTCTTAAAAAGTCAAAGATTAAGCTTTTGTACATAGATTTACTTTTAAGGTATTATACAGCACAGTCGAAAGTAGAACGTTATTGAATTTTTTGAAGTAAATTTAACTTGAACTGGCTGCTTTTTGTTAATGAAAACACTCAATTTCCATTTTTCCTTCAGATTCAATTTGGTTCTTCTTTCTTTGTTTTTAAGTAGCTGGCTTGACTATTCTTTCAATTTTTCAATAAATGCCTAGGCTTTTCCAATCGACCATAGACAAGAGAGATATGCTCCAGTGGCAGTTCTTTTTTCTGGGGGTTTGGATTCTATGATTATTGCAGCATTACTGCATCAGTGCATTGATCCTGAATGTAAGTATTCCCATCCATGAAAGTTGGTCTGTTTTTCACTTTGCCCTGATCCTACCTGCTACCAAACAGTGCCTTGTTAGAATTTTGAACTTTAATAGTATAGAGTTATATTTCACTTGGAGAACATCTCTACCTGTTTTAGCTGTTTGATAATTCTTCCTTTGGTAGAAGTTTCATTTAATGCTGTCATCTTTTTCAATTCTGTGACTTGCAGATGAAATTGATCTGCTTAATGTAAGCTTTGATGGCGAGTCTGCTCCTGATAGAATCTCAGCCAGGGCAGGATTGAAAGAACTTCAAAAGAATGCACCATTAAGGAGGTATGCGGTTTAGTTTTTGCTTGAGTCAGATGTTATCACTGTTTAGTATCCCAAGTCAGATAGATTTCAGGGAAGTGCACTAGTTAGTCGTAATTATTCGGTTTGGAGTGTTCTAGGATCATTCAAATGGGTCCCAGTTTCTGATTGAGTTGGGAAGCTTTTAGAAATATTTGCTTTTCTAACTTGCCTTTCCTAGTGTTATTTGCTTCTCAGATCATTGCCGATATTACACAGTACTCCTGATTGTCTTTTTTTACTCATTTGCTGTCATGTTACTCAACCTACCCCACCAGAATGATCATCATCTTTTGCCTTTCCTACATATTTGTGATTTTGCAGATGGAACCTCGTAGAGATTGATGCTGATTTACTGAAGTTGACCTGTGAGACCAAGCGTGTCATGTCACTTATAACTCCAGCAAAAACCTACATGGTACAGTTCTTACCTGAAAAATATGTTTAAGCATTACTTTCTGTGCTCTGAGATGTGGCCAGTGTGCTCATTTTAAGCATTATGAATGCTTAGCAGCTTGCATATCTGGAACAGTACTTCGTCTCTTGTTTTCTATTTTAAAAGTGACTTACTTTATTTCGTATACTCAGGAAGAAGAGCCATTAATGAGATTGAAAACTGGGTTAAGATTTAGTCTATTTTGAAAAAACCAAATACTTACGCATAGTGTTATGGCATTAAGTAAGGATTATGTTTTACCTATTTTACTATTTTGAATTCAAAATTTCAGTTGTGGTAAGTTGATACTTTTATTTTGAATCTGACTTTTGTGTCAGTAGAATGCGGAAGTAGTTGCATTCTTTTGGGACATCCAGAAGGGTTAATTATGGAAAATTTTATGGGCAGGAGGGAACAAAAGTTAATTGTAAAATATTTGTCATCAAGGTCACCGAAGTTCACCTTGTTGTTTCAGGACCTGAACATTGGCTTAGCATTATGGTTGGCAGCTGGGGGAGATGGATGGCTTTCTGAAGTAATGAGCAGTGCTGAGGGTGGACTGTGCCAACGTGTCAAGTACAAGTCTGAGGCCAGGATTCTCCTAGTTGGTTCTGGTGCTGACGAACAATGTGCTGGATATGGTCGGCATAGGACAAAATATAGGAATGGAAGGTGATTCTTTCATATGCATTTAATATAATGTCCACAATACTTACATAAGCTGTACCTTTTTGTTCAATCTGGAGCTCTTAAAACGTGGAAGTGGACTTAGAACATTTTCCCAGTAGACACAAACATGAGATTTCCCCAAATTTGATTCTAACTCTCTTTTTCTTGTGAAATGGTGCTTCAATATGCTCATCACCAGTTGGCTTGGGCTGCATGAGGAAATGAAGTTAGACATGCAAAGAATCTGGAAGAGAAACTTAGGGAGAGATGATAGATGCATTGCTGATAACGCCAAGGAGGTTTGCAGAAACTCAAATTGAATAAGAATTATGACTTTTGCATTACAATAAGATTTCTAGATATTCAAACTATTATTAATGGTTTTATTATTTGTCTTCATAAGGCGAGGTTTCCATTTCTGGATGAAGATGTCATAAGGATTTTGCTTGATATTCCTCTGTGGGAGATTGCTGACCTTAATCAACCAAGTGGAACAGGTGATAAGAAAATTTTGAGAGAGGTGAGCCTATTTCTTTTCTCTCATTTGTTCTGTTAAACTTTATCTTATAAGAGATCTTTATGTTAATGACGTTGAGGAAAAGACTTGTAACATAAAGTGGAGTATCTTGACTCTTGTGGAATTAAATTTCACGAGTTTAAATTATTTTTATCCTTGAAGACATTGTATCAATGTCCTTCTTGGTGAAAATTAGCTGCAAGAACGCTGAGTTTTTGTTGTTTATTATTAAATCTGGAATGAGTGCAAAACAGGTTCTTCTAGTGAATATTGGTCTCTTCTTGACCCAGTTTTTTACTTTAAAAGTCCATTTGAAGTGTCGGGTTGCAAATATATAACTACCAATCTCATTCGGAAGGAAAAAAATGCAGATGCTCTTCTTTGAGACAATAATATCATAAATCAAGTCTCTCTCTCTCTCTCTCTCTCTCTCTACCTACTCTTTCTTTTTTTTTTTTTTTTCCCCAAAGAACATGAGCATCAAATTCATCTTGATGTGGAGGTATTATTTGGATCTTTACAATGCACACCACCATGTATCATTTGATGCTATTGTGAAGAGCTATTTAGATTGGGTTCAGATACAGACGTTTACTATGTGCATGGTTTACTGTCAAATTCCAAGGGCTTGACCACTGACTTTAGATATGGTATGGGGATGTGTTATTCATAAAGTTAATTAAATAACATTAGAATACGTAAAGACGTTTTAAGTAACTTCGCACGTGAAGAAAAATTAAATTACTGAAGGATTTAGAAGACTTGTAGTAATTGAGAAGTGATATAAACAAACCTACATCTTTTGTCAACAGAGGGTAGAATTTTCTCTCCAGTATGTGAAATGGTGTCGTACATATTTTGATGAATATATTGAGTTGAAAAGTAAAAAAATATGCTTTTGTTTTGGAGTTTTTTTTTTTATTTGATAATATAAAGAAAAATACCTCTGTTATTTTATTTTCTTTATTTCAGCATATTTGTCTATAATTATTAATTTATGTGACTATATTTGCAGGTTGCCCGACTGCTTGGACTGAACGAAGCAGCTATTCTGCCCAAAAGGGCAATACAGGTCTGTATTTCTGTTCACAATAGTTTGTCTAGTGGCTGCTTCAGTGATCCTTCAGTCATTTTATTCCATCCTAGCACAAAACCTGTGTATGTTACAGGCAACACCTTCTTACAGAAGTGGCTTGTGCTGATGATCATCTTACATTTTTCCCTATTCGTCTTTCAGTTTGGTTCTAGGATTGCAAGGGAATCAAATCGACAAAACTTTGGAAGTAATCGTTCAGCAAACCAAGCATCAGCAGGAAGTGCAGTGATATACAGGCCGTCAAACTAGAAACATTGCCACGTGGCTATGAAACTGTATGTGTCGTTCTGGAGTTTTACGAGCACACTTTTTGAAGTTTCATAAGCTTGTGCTGAGACAGACAGAAGTCGACTAGCTATGGAAATGTCTCCAGAAGGACATCATGCCTTCATTTAGAAGCTCTTTACTCAAGAACATTATCTCTCTAATCTTGCCGATGAATGCCTAATGAAATTTAACACATTTTGTACTTTCATGTTGCTTCAGTCGGTCCATGGTACTACATCATGACCAGAAATTGGAGCCTGGATACATCATGCTCCTTCAAATTTTTTGTGCGTTATTATTATTTTAGTTTGTACTAAGGAGTGTATATGGTACTTCATCGTTTGCAATACAATGATTGATTATCTAGGTTTTGATAAATTATGATAAATTATAAATTGTTTTAATTAAAAAAAAATTCATTGTCTCAAATAAATGAAAAAACCTTGTTGTTGAACTACTTACTCTAAAAACTTCAATTGTTATAAAGCCTACTAGTGTATTGTCTTCAAGTGTCATTCACGTGTAGAAGGAAAAATAGAAGTTTAAAAAAATTCAATAGAAGGGGATGTGAGCCTGTTTGGTATGATGTGGTTCTATTTCTTATAGAAGAGCATTTTATAAAAATAAAAAAATTTGGTTGGATAAAGTTCTTTTAAAAAATTATTTAAATATGTATAAAGGCAAATTTTTAGATTTAGAAGTACCTTCAACTTTTTAAAATTGGGTCATGTCAAATGGGCCATTATAAATGTTGCATAACAGCCTGGTGCCCCAGCCACGTATCCGAAAAATGGTACAATTAGTTAAAATTATACCAAACCATACTTTAAATATTCAACATTCTTAAATTAGGTTGGAAGTTTGACATTTCAAAAATCAGATGTTTTTTATTTAAATATTAAATATGATAATACAAATTTTATCACAAACCTAATTAATTTATATCTCGTTCCTCTTTTCTCCCCTCTTCTCACCCGTCTCTTCCTTCACTCTCATTCGCCACCTCTCTATTCTCAGCAACCTTTCGACGGCACATCACCGATGACAAATAGCTGCGATGATGGTGGTTGGAAGTGTTGGCGGTGGCGATGACGTGGGCGTGGTGGTGGTGGTTCTCTCTTCTTACCTGTCTCCCTCTCCACTCTCAGTCGCCGCCTCTCCACTCTCAGCAGCCTTCCAATGGCACATCACTGACGACAAAACAGTTGCAACCACTCTTTGTATCGTTGCGACGGTACACAACTACGACAACAAACAACTGCGACGAACGGGACTACCGAGACACGATTTTTTGGGTGATTGGGCTGCCAACGACACATAGCTGCTTAGGGTTTAGGTGCATTTTCTGTCGGTGATTATTGGTTAATGATGGGCTGAGGCGATGGTGGTTTTGGATCTATAGTTTACACTGATTTGGTTCCTTTTGTGGTTTACTATTGGTTGTTTTAGTTTTGATTATGGATATGTGGTTTTTTCGGTTGGTGGTGGTGGCGATGGCGGTGGTTGTGGTGGTGGTGTATGGTGCGGTGCAGTGGTGGTGATGGTGGTATATATATATTTTTTCAAAACTCCTGCTACATTGATAGTGGTACAGTGGAGGTGGTTGTGGCAGTGGTGCATTCGTGGTACAAGTGGTTAATGGTGGTGAGGGATTGATTTTGGTTGTTGAAGTGGTGGCGGCGACAGCTTCCATATTTTGGAGGTAGTGGGGTGGTAATAGTGATAATGAATGTGGTGGTGGTGGTGGTGGCAATGGTTGTGAGTGGGATGAGATGTGGTTGAATGCTTGTGAACAATTATTTGATTGATTGTGACTAATAATTGGTTAATTTGTAATACATGACCTAAAAATTGTGACTGTAACTCACAATTGTGATTGAAAAATTAATCGTGACCAATCAATCTAATAATTTGCAATGAATAAATGGGTTGTGACCAATAAAAGTTTTGATTTTGTAACCAATGAATAATCTATGAATTCATGACTGAAAAATAATATGTGACCTATCAAATTTTTTATTTAAGTTGTGACCAATTCGTGACTAATTAATTTTTTAATTTATGACCGATGAACAAATTGTGACCTACAAATTTTTTGAATTGTGATCATAAAATAATTTGTGACATAAAATTTCTGATTTCTGACCAAAAAATAATAAGTGACTAATTAAATTGTTAATTTGTGATCAAATTATATAGATATGTAACATAAATTTATTTAATAAATAAATAAATAAATAAATAAATTAATTAATTAAATCATTAATAAATTTTAATAAAAATTTGATTTCTGAAGTTTGAAACTTGTTTTCTTAATTTTGATCTTACTTCAAAAAAATTTCCATTTGAAATATAAATCCAATGAAACATGATAGAAAAAACTAAGGGCTTGTTCTCTTTGCATTTTTCAAGTCATTTTCAGTTTTTAATTTTCGAAAATATTGAAAACAAGTTTATTTACCTATTTTCAAAAATGAATTTTAAAAAACAAGTTTAAAATTTACAAAGAAAACGAAAAATGCCAAAAAAGTCGTTTTGGCCATTTTCAGTTAAAGCAAGACAAAAATTCAAAAATGCGGAAAATGACTTATTTTGTAAATAGTGGGATGTCTTAGTTGGTTAAGTCATAGATTTCTTGAATTTCAAAATGACAAAAAGAATACATCTTTAACGATTTCAAAATCGACACTCAAAATGAATTCAAAACTAAAACCGAATGTAAAGACAACAGTCCTTGAGCATTGCTATATCCGAACACAACGGCAGCTTAACTCGTTATCACCGACCACCGCCGTCACCACCATGACACCCAAATCTTTGTTCCAATGCCTTCAATGGATTTCGATAACTCTACACAGAGCCAACATAATTCTAATATCAATCAATGTAAGAGACCTAATGTGAAGCAAACCTACCTACAAATTGAATCAAACAACCGATTAATGAAGGATTTATAGAGATCAAAGAAANACTTATTCTTACTGGAGGCAGATCAACATTCAGTGTGTAAGTCATTGTGACAGCTACCTTAGTAGGATCTAGACTGAACTCTGCCACTGCTGTTTTCACAAGCTTTATATAACAACAATTATGATCAACCGTCACCAGTGCTGATTGTGACCCGTACAATAAGCAAATGTACACATATCCCATTTTTGCAAAATTCAAAAGGAAAATCATTGGATTTAGATGAGAAAATCAGTCCCATATCAGTTTAAGGTATCTGTTATGGTCACATTTATATAGTTCTTGGCACTGACAGAAAGTATGATTTCATATACAACTCAAGGTCACATACAAAAACTTCTGTATCATACGTAGAACTCTACCACATGTAGTCAATCCCAATCACCTATAACGGTCACACATTGAAATTCATGCTACATATTGAGACTGGTCACATATGTAACTATCCATAATGTAATGATTTGACGTCCACAATCATAACGCAGCTGAGTCATATAGGCAACTGTCTGTAAATCGTAATGCCCTAACATGAATTGGTTGAATTCGAACCCACACGATGAATACAGACGTTGTCATAAGATTTCAAAATTGGAATCACATACCTGATTGTAATCTAGATTACGAAAGAACGATGATTGCTTGATTACGGATCAATTAATTTCGATTGCTATCGAATAAGATTCCGATAATGTGAGATGATTTTCTTCCTAAGATTGCTTGAGCTTCTTTTTTCTGGGATGTGGCATTGATTTGTAATCGAGATTTCAGCAGAAATTGTAACAGATTACTTATTTTAAGGATCCGTTTGTAATCATACTACATATATATATATATATAATATGATTTATGACCTGATTTGTGTATATTTAAACCTTGATTCTTAAAAATGAAATAGGGTACTTTAAAAGCCTGAGTTATGTATTGTTCCCTTATGTTTATCTATCTTTCTTGTGATTTTCAAATTACCTTCAAGTTGGGTATTGAACATATAGCTCAATGGGCTGATTACCTCTAAATATCCAACATATTGGGCTACTTCAATTGTGATGTGGATTTAATTTTGGGATAACCACATATCTACGATATTATAGAAACATGTTTCACAATGAACAAAGCGATGTGATCCAGGAGTCGAGCCCGACGAAGGCAAGTGCGAGACGAAATCCGTTGATAGTCGATGGCGGATCAATGACGTGATCAAGGGCAAAGTAAGTAAAATAAGTGATGGGATTACTCGTTCAAGAAACCATTGATGGAACCATGTTCGGGACTCAAAATGGAGCAACTTTCATGTTCGGGTCGAAGGCCGAATCAACTTCGATCAATTTGTTATCAAGCGACGAAACTGGAGGTTGAAAACAAGCCTGTGCGGTCGCATAGGCAAAACACCATGCGGCCGCATGGTGGCATACCGAAAATAAATATTGCATTTCTTATTGAACCATGCGACCGCATGGAAATACACCATGCGGCCGCACAAGCCAAAAAATTGGCGAATTTTCTAATTTTGGCCGAATTTTCTAGTTTCGATAGAATTCTTATGAAATCAAATTATTACCATAATTTGATGGATTTTGGACGTTTTTACTCATTAGTATAAATAGGAGAATACTTTTCATTGTAAAGACTTTTGACTTTTGCTTGAATAATATTATAGATAGAGAATTTGTTCTTTCAATTTCTAGTTCTTCTTGAATAATCTTGGAACTTATCAAGATTCAATTTCTTGTGGCGTTCTAAACAATCGGATTGCGGGTTCTTTTAATTGTAATCAAGAGGTTTTAGGTTCTTCGCTAATCTAGGGTTTCTTGGTTTAATTCTTGGGGTTCAAGATCCAAAATCGGGTTAGTATTGGCGTTCTTGGGTTCCACATCAATCTCGTTGTGGGTTTTGTAGTTTCCATTGTTACGGGCTTCGCATCAGTTGGTATCAGAGCTTTGGCTCCAATTTAGTCAGGTTATATCCTTTGTTTTCTAATTTTTTTCAATTCCTTGTGTTCTTGTGTCCAGAAGGTTTTCTTGATCTTTTGATCCAAAAGTTTAATAAAAAATCTTCAAATTCCGTTTTTGGGTTCAATTTTCGTCCAAATTAGTTTTCGTTTTCTTTGTTGGTCATGTTATTGATTTTCGGATCTGAAAATTTTTTTTACTGTTCATCCGTACGGTACTGTTCATCCATACAGTAAAAAATTGTTAAATATTATTGATCCGTCAAATATCAACTTTTATTATTCAATATCGTTTCTAAATTACTTGGACACATTGAATCATTCCATTCCTTCTATTTAAGTCAAGTCTTAAAAGTTTTCTTTAAGTCCTTTGTTACAATTATTGAGTCACATCCGGTTTAGGGAATTCTACACGATTTGATTGATTGATTGAGTTCATTGATTGTTCCTAGAAGCAATTGTTGAAAGAACTGAGTGGTAAAAGGCAGAGAGGTGAGCTTAATAGAGGGTAAAAGCCCTTGTGTGTTTTCGAGTGACATTTGGTGAGGCAGTAAAATAAAATCTTTAGTGTTAGGATGTCAGAAAGGGCAGAATCAAATTTAAGCCGACAAAGCAATAATAGCAATGCACCAGAGGATTTGGTGCAAAGGTTTGAGAGGGCGTTTGGAGATGTGAGAGATAGGTTGGAGAAGCAGGAGGCTTGGATGAATAGATTAGATACATCGGTGGCTAATCTTAGTCGGGAGTATCGAGTGGATGTATCTAATGCCAGAGGACCGGATAGATGGGAGCCTAGGAGGGAAAGGCGAGAGGAGTATGGATATGGGAGTGACATGGGCGAAGATAAATTTCACGGTGTTGAGATGGGAAGGATGAGGAATAGAGGCGATAGTTTCGACAGACAGGGTCGAAATGATCGCGGAAAGGAGTTGGATGGAAACTCGGAAAATATAAAAATGAAGTATCTTCATTCAAAGGAAGAAGTGATCCCAAGGCATACCTGGAGTGGGAAAGGAAGGTTGAAATGATCTTCGAGTGTTATAACTACTCGGAGGAGAAAAAGATGAAGTTAGCA